>NC_091282.1:146352793-146437793 GCF_032444005.1 Ranitomeya imitator
AACGTCACGCCCTATGCAACTATATCTGACAACTTCTGTTACTGGACGAGCTACTCCACTATCTTTCTTTGGCAGACGCACAGCAGTACGCCTTGTTGATGAGGTCCAGAAAGAGCAAGTGCTCTAGTTGCAAGCACAGCTTCAAGTGGCCTCTCCTCCTCTTCCTCCACCTCAACATCACACCCATTACAGTCCACAGAGGTGGCACCCAAATTCCCCTTGCTTCCCCCCGCATCCCAACTCTCCAACCGTACAACTGACTTCACGGAATCACAGATGAGTGAGTCTGAAGAGCTGTTCACACATTCTATGCCATGATTATTAGAACGGCAATACAGACTTATATAACAACTACACATGTTATGATAATCTCCCTAAAAATAGGTTTACTGAATCATAATGTGAATGTGCATAAATACGTAGGACTATTGTGACCTATCATCACAGACATATGGGCATAACTACAGAATAGATGATACTTAGGTCCATCTTCATATAAAAGTATAAATGTTATTATTAAGATACAACAAACAAGGGTATGGGGAAATAGTCACACACAATTTGTTACACAAGTGTAGTGCAAAAAGTTGGCCACGCAGGGACCTAAAAATGTGACTGGGGGGTATAGTGTAGTTATTCAATCATAGATCACATATAATATAATATCTTCGGGGGAAGAAGGAAGGTCCGAAACGCGCGTCGGGGTGGACGCGCTGGGACCAATTCGTGTCTGATACCCTGAACCGCTGGTAATTATTATTACATCTATTACTGTGTACACTTGGCTTATTCTTGGCCTTTTCTTTGATATGGCTTAGACTATGTGGATTACTATGGCTCGGTAGGTTTGAGGTATGATGGAGGAGGGTGAAGACTCAATATACTAGGAATGGCATATTATATGTGATCAATGATTGAATAACTATACTATACCCCCAGTCATGTTTTAGGTCCCTGCATAGCCAGCTTTTTGCACTATACTTGTGTAACAAATTGTGTGTGACTATTCCCTATACCCTTGTTTGTTGTATTTTAATAATAAAGTTTATACTGTCATAAGAAGATGGACCTAAGTATCATCTATTCTGTAGTTATGCCCATGATCATCAGACATGTACTCAAAGGCTTCAAGGAGACAAGAGGAGGAAATCTGCACCAATGCCCAAAATATTTTTAGCTTGGATCTGGGCAGGACGAAGTAAGGTCCGAACAGCATCCTGACCCTCGTCATCAGATGTTAACCCCTGGGGGGAGGTGATCCTGATGAGACTCTATGGCTCATGCAGACTGTAATGTGCTGTCAGGGCAGAAAGAGGAGGAGGGTGACTCCAAAGGCGAGGAATGTGATAACACAGAAGTTTATGATGATGATGATGATGAGGTGTTGGATCCCAGTTGGTGTGAACATAGAGGCACACAGCTGAGTAGGTCATCTGAGGAAGAAGACAAGGAAGTTACGTTGTGCCGTACGTTGCAGACATGACGAGCAATGCATCCTCAGCCACAACTGTGGATGTGACCAGCAGCGTCCGTGGGTTTTCAGCTCGCAGGAATGGCAAGGGTGTCCTAGACTGGGCCATTTTTGACACTGCAAAGGATGAGCCAACTCACGTGATCTGCCTACTTTGCAAAAAAAATCTGAGTAGAGGTAAAAGGTGCAATAATTTGACTACTACATGTATGAACCTTCACATGTGCAATCAACATGCATTACTGTGGGAATTCCACTGCGCAAAAATGCGGACAAGCAGGCCTCAACAACCATCAGCTATCCAATCAAAAGTTGCATCTGCTGCTTCTTCCTTCTCCTCTGTTACCATGCAAACTATTGAGATGCAGGTCTTTGACCACAGAAAACTCGAGTTCTTTACCAGCTCCAGTCAAGCTGACTGAGAGCCCGCCGTCAGATGTAACAGAAGAAGACATGCCTCTGAGAAGCACGGCGGGATCCCTCCGCTCCTGGAAGGATACATATCTGTCGTGGATGGGAAGGAAAAATATACTAAAAAGCCTAATCCTGCCAAAATTTCTTTACATTTTTAACATGCTCCCAATTCAAATCCCCTACTCCTTCCTCACTAAGGTGCATTCTCTATTTTTCAATTATATTTGGCAAAAGAGCAACTACGTATCAACTCAAAAACCCTAACTTTACCAAAAGCAATGGAAGGGATGAGCGCTCCAGACATAGTAAAATATTACCAAGCAGCACACATCTCAAGAACAATTAACTGGATCAGAAACACTGAAAACAAGCAATGGTTAAATATAGAAGAAGGAATGTCACCTCTCCCCCTGCGCTCCATACTACTTGGACAAAACGATGACCCAACCCTAACAAAAATAAAAAACATTTATACCTTAGCCACAATTAAAGTATGGAAAAAATATTGCCACGGTTTAGCTCCCCCTATATCCCCCTTAACTAAAATCGCAGACTTACTAGATTCCCTTCCTAAACAAGCTACACATATTCCGCTAGAGCACATACTTATTCCATTGAAGGAACTACACAAAATCCAAGGCCTCTCAGGCCTAACATTTTTACAGCATAGAAAACTCTCTCATATATCAAGTCAATGTAGCCACCAGGTCGACTTTAGTAGACCAATAACCATTTATGAAAGGCTGTGTGCAGGATTGACACCTCCTACCAAAATTCTGTCAACTATATATCAATCTTTACTTAAAATAGACACAACATAAAAGCGAGCCTATCTGGCCAGATGGGAAAAAAACTTAGGCCGTTCCTTTATTGATTCACAAATCAAACATATCTATAGGAACTCGCATGGTCACTCAAAATGTGTGCGAATCCAAGAAAATTCTTTCAAAATCATCACTAGATGGTATATCACGCCCAAACAGATCCAAAAGTGGCATCATACAACATCTACAGACTGTTGGAGATGTGGCACCGAAGAAGGTAGGTACATGCACATATGGTGGTCCTGCCCGACACTCGCCCCCTTCTGGAAAGAGGTTAATTCTATGATATACAAGCTATTAAATAAACGCATTACATTAAAACCCGAAAATGTATTTCTTCACATTCCAATCTGGGCAAATGACAGGGTAGCAAACAAATTAGCTCAATTTATTATAGCAGCAGGGAAATCCTTGATCCCGTTACACTGGAATTCCAAGACAATACCCACGGCCAACCAACTACATGTTAAAATCGAACAATTATATCACATTGAAGAATTAGCTGCAAGAGTCAATCACAATTTAGATAACTTTAACCGCATCTGGAAACCTTGGACCCACTACAGAACACAACAAACATTTCTTTCAGACATAATGCCATAAACTGATAACCTATCAACCCAGGGTGCCGCTAACCCCCCCACCCAAACTCCCCAACTCTTCTACCCCACCCAATCATTCCCCAACCCATCCCTCTTTCCCCCCCAACATACAAGCTGTTCTACCTCTTTCATTGACCTTTCATACTAAATATATATCAAGGGTAGATGTTACTTTATTTGATAATAAATGACGATCTGAATCTGATAAGTAATACTCAAGGAAATAGAAACAAGCTGAATTCTTGTATTAGTCACTATTTTCTAAAATTTGAACCCTGTTATTGTCAGTTCGTTGAAGTTGATTGTATAAACATAAACTTTTCAATAAAAAGAACATTGAAAGAAAGAAGCAGACATGCCTGCTGTTTTTGACCAGTCTCAGAGAAGGAGCACACTACAAGTTTCTCAATCCACAGTAACCTCTCTCACGGTCCAGCAGTTTTTCCGGTTCACCATACTCTGCCCTCTCTCAGCACTGCTTCCAGCACATAGTTCCGCAGTTGTGGTCACGTAAAAGATTGTTTCCCACTACACATGACAAAGCTAAGAGGTTGAACTCCACCATCTCAAATCTGGTGGTCAAGGAAATGCTACCTTTCCGATGGTTTCCGAAAGCTGATAGCCGTCGCAGTCCCCCAGTACCAATTGACCAGTTGCCTTTACTTTTCTAAGAAAGTTGTGCCTCCACTACACCAGCATGTCGCAAAACAACATCACCTGTTCCTTGACTAAATCTATCTGCCAGGGTGCATTTCACCACAGACGCTTGAACATGTAAACATGGCCAAAGGCATTACATCTCGCTAACAGGGCAATGGGTTACTCTGGTGGCTGTGGGGGCAGGTGCTGCTCCACAAGTCTTGGAATCTCCAAGACTTGCAGGACAAACCTATACATTTAAAACTTCCTCCACTGCTTCTGCCTCCTCCTCTACCTCCTCTAGAGCCTCCACCTGCACCCTCAACTTCTACCTTAATGAGACACGAATTCCAACCATGCAGAGCGAATACCCAACGCCTCCACACAGCGCAGCCAGAGCTCACCGCAATCAGGCAGTATTAAAAATGATATGCCTTGGAGATCGTAGTTATACAGCTGAAGAGTTGTGGACAGCTCTCCAGGCTGAGTCTGATCAATGGCTCTCTCTGCTGAACCTGCACCTAGGGAAGGTCATGTCCAATACCCGTGCAAACTTGGTACAGCCTTATGGTGAGGCAAACTCACACACGTGCCTTGTATGGCTCATGACCTCAACCTGGTGGTACAGCTTTTTCTCTGCTACTATCCTGTCCTGGGTGAGCTGCTACAAAAATCACAGAAGCTGTGTGCTCATTTCCGCCATTCGCACCCCTCAGGTCATCACCTTGCATCGATACAGAGGTCTTTGTCCATGCCAGTTAACAGGTTGATATGCGATGTGCTGACACGGTGGAATTCCACTCTGATGCAGTATGTCATGACGTATAGCCTCAGCCAACACAGTAAGGACGTGGCGCATATCATGTTCACGGAGTGTGCACAGATTCAGGACCTCTGCACCATTCTGCACAGTTTGGCTAAAATGGCTACAAAATGGCTACAAAGATCGTTAGCGCTAATGACGCCATCATCAGCAACATCTATTTGCTGGAGCAGCTGTTGAATAGCATGCGGGGGGAGAAGGTGGTCCCTGAAGAAGAGGAGGATGTGGAGGAGGATGTAGAAGTAATAACATTGTCCCTAAGTTCCAGACTGTCGTCACACAGGCGGGTGCCAAGAAAGGGTGGGTTGCCACTCTGTTTGATCCACATTATAAAACCAAATTTTGCCAGATGCTTCTCGCCCTGGAAAGGGACCCGCAAATGCTGGATTATCGAAACACGCTATTCAAAACCTTAATAAAGCTTTTCCCCAATGCAATCACACAGTTTGCATTGCAGCTCTAGACTTCCAACCTCCGGCACATTAATTCATCAATGCCAATGCTTTAGCAGCAGCAGTGGTGCTAGTGTAAGAAGCAATTTCTGTGAATCTCTTGACACTTTTATTAAGACCAGCTCATGCATCAGCACACCAGCATCCAAGTGTTACATGTGGTAAACGAATGGAGAGGATGGTGCAGGAGTATCTAGAACTGAATATCAACACTATCAGGGAGGGTTTGGACGCTTTTACATTTTGATCTTCCAAAATAAATGACTGTCCTGAGCTTGCCTCACACACCTTGGAGGTTTTATCGTGCCCGGCAGCCAGCGTACTCTCAGAACGTGTCTTCAGCACTGCTGGTGGTGTCCTGACGGGTAAGCACAGCCAGTTGTCCCCTAAAAATGTAGACCGCCTAACATTCATCAAGATGAACAAGTCATGGATCTCCAAGGACTTTTGCACCCCAATTGCAGACTGTACAGACTAGGTGATATTGCATCTTTTAGTATGGTGCATTAGTGTCACGTAACTGCACTCTGTGATATCTTTAGTGTGGCTTCTGTGCCTGCTGTGGCTGCTGCTGCTTCTCATGTTAACACAAATTTGTGGATATGTGAACAGTCATGGTTGGTCTACATCTGCTGGGTTAGCTGCAGTGGAAGACATGTAAGTCCCAATTATACTATTTCTATTCTTGTGACATTCATTCCACTTCTGTGGTGTCAGGCCCTAATTTTTTAAAATGAGAAAACTCATGATTGGGTGTCCATCTGCTGGATTGGGCATAGTGGAAAACTTGTTGGTCCCTATTATACTATCTATGCTGTGGTGAAACTGAGGCCACTTTGGTGGTGTCTGCCAATAATTTTTGAAATGTGAACACTCCTGGTTGGGTGTCCATTTGCTGGATTGAGTGTAGCGGAAGACCTATCAGTGCTTGTTATACTATTTCTAGTCTCATGAAAATGATGCCACTTCTGTAGTGTAAGGCCCTCATTTGATTAAATGTGAACCCTCCTGGTTGGGTGTCCATCTGCTGGATTGGGTGTAGTGGAAGATCTGTCAGTCCTTATTATACTATTTCTGTTATGGTGAAATTGATTCCATTTTGGTAGTCTGGCAATATTTTTTAGAAATGTGAACGCTCCTGGTTGGGTCTCCATCCTGTTGCCTGTGGCAGTAGGCCTCCAAGACCATCAGATGTCCAATACCTTGGAATCAATTACCCGTGTTATTATCTTTACATTTTTCTGACAATGGCAGTCTACGAAACTGATATTTGCGCCACCTGAATGTGGCTCAGCATGAAAGCAGGTAGAGGTGTTGCATGTTGTATCAGATTTCCCAGCAAAGGAGACTTACACCGATCCCGCACCCACCTCGTTTTACTGTGAAGTTCAATAGAAAGCTGTATTTGCTGTCCCAGATCCCGATACCTCATGCCTGCTGATTGCAGCAGTGCCATACAACAATTTGTACTGTGGGTGAATTAAGGCCACTTTCCTGGTGTCTTGATGTGTTTTGGCAGCACTGGGGGCCGTTATAAGGTGTTGTGCATGCATTTGTTTTCGTCTCCCATTGACATGAATGCCATTTGGTTAAGTTTGGTGAATTTTCAATTAAATAATCGGCGAGTACTGCAAATTCGGCATCATAATCTGAACCGAACATTGAAATATTTGCTAACCTCTACAGGTTATTATTATAATTACAATTATAATCACTTTACAGAGAATGCAGCTACTCTCTTCATTTAGGACATATTTCATGATTTGTTATGGCTTTCCGATATGTCTGCAAAAAGTGTTGTCTGTCCAGAAAAAAAAGAAAAATTCAAGTTGGTAACGCTGTCCATTGCATCTGCTATTTCTGTTGCCATGGTAGAACAACAGGGTTAGGCCAGGTTCACACTGCGTTAAGAGCAGCCCGTTCAACACATGCGTTAACGCCCTGCTGTTAACACAAGTGCCGGTATGTCAGCGCGCTAGCGCAGATAGAGCATCTGCTAGCTCTATCTGCGCTAGCAGTGACAGACCCGGAAACGCTGCAGCCCGTGTCCCAGGGTCCATCACTCAATGATGGCAGATCGCTAGCGCACGCACATTGTGGGAGTGCGCTAGCGATGCGTCCGCCTTAGGACTTAATGACGGCGTTAACAGACTGTGTTACACCGTGTTATGCAGCGGTGTAACGTAGTCCGTCTAACGGACGCCAAAAACGCAATGTGAACCCAGACTTACAGAGTTTTGGGTTGACTTTGTGTAATCAGTGAAACATTTTTTGATGTTTTTGACATTGAATATGTGCTGTGCACAAATAATAGCCAGTACATCTTGTACAATTCATCCCCTTGGCTTTCAGAGTACAGCAGGGTCATTGAAATAAATATTTTTCACTCACTTTAGTGCAGGATTATTTCTCCTGCCACTCCTTTCTTTCAACTAATAGACGTGTTTACGTGCAACTTGATCTGCAGAAATTTGCCTCCAGCTAAATCCCTCTCTAGCAGAATTCTCACACATAAAAATCAATAGAAAACACATTGAACTTGACAGGGTATGTTTTTATGGCAAGTAGGATACCTTTGTCACCTTTAAGTTGAAGAATGATCCCTGAAAGTTGTTATCCTTCGATGGTATTCACAAAAGCTCAAGAAGAATTGAAATAAAAAATTTTCACTAAAATGCTTACGCATACCTACTTAATACGTATACATACGTAGAGAGGTTAAGGGTATGTGCACACGTAGAAAGCTCCTCTGCGGATTTTTCCGCAACGGATTTGATAAATCCGCAGTGCAAAACCGCTGTGGAAACGCTGCGGATCCGCCGCAAAATCCACATCGTGTGCACATACCCACAGATCCGCAGCTGCGGATCTGCAGCAGTTTCCCATGAGTTTACAGTACAATGTAAACCTATGGGAAACGAAATCCGCAGTGCACATGCTGTGGAAAAAAACACGCGGAAACGCAGCATTTTATTTTCCGCAGCATGTCAATTCTTTGTGCGGAATCCGCAGCGTTTTTACATCTGCTCCAATAGAAAACTGCAGATGTAAATCCACAGCAGAATCCGCAATAGAAAACACGTTAAATCCGCAGGGAAAACCGCAGCGGTTTTGCCCTGCGGATTTATCAAATCCGCTGTGGAAAAATCCGCAGAGGAGCTTTCTACATGTGCACATACCCTAAATGTTTTCAGAAAAAAATAGCAAAGGAAGGAAATGTGAAAAATAGTAAAATCTGAAGTATTTACCTACAAAAAATGACTGGTGTTCCAGCACCAATGATCTGGTTCCTGCTGCCATTCTTTCTTCGGCTGCAGTAATAACATGTCTTCATTACATGAGCAGAATCTGTTGCCTCAAAGTATGGAAGAGACCATTGATTAGCTGCAATAATTATGTCGTCACACGTGTAGATGACACCTCATTACTGCAGCTAAGTAAGCCACTGGAATGACAAGTGATATTTCACATTAATCGACTTGCATTAGGTGTAGAAATTCCACATGTAAAAATGCATTTATATTTTAAGTGTGTTTCTGCAGCGGAAATGCATCAAATACACATGTAACCTGCACCTAAGTATGCCAATAAAGTTTTGTCAAAGTCAAACACCAAGAAATATCCAAAACAAAGAAACTTTATTTAAAGCATGACATACCAAAAAGAGACAAAAACCATAGCATAAAAAACTAGATAAAAGCATGTTAAAAAACACACACATAAAAATGTAAGAAAAAAACACAAGTAACATAGTTTACATAATAGGTGCACAAATTTAGCAATATCAACAACTCACCAAAAGCTCATTGTGGGAACGTAACGTAATGCTAAGTGCTCACAATGAGTTTTTCACGCTGATTTCCAGCAAAGTGGTTGGGATTTCTACAAATCTGCCCACTATGCTTCTCTTTAATCAGCATAAAACAACAATTGGTGCATGTTTCAAATCTGCAACATATCATTTTCTCTTCCGAGATTGTTTTTGGGTGCATTTTTATTATGCTTTTTTTTATTTTCTCATTGCTTTTTTTGACATGTGTTTTACCCTGTTTTTGACGCTGAATTTTTTGTCTTGTTTTAAAATATGTCATGCGTTAAATAAAGCTGCTTGTTTTTTGATACTTCCTGGTATTAGGCTTTGACCAAACTTTATTGATATAGTCACGTGGGAAAATATTCAGAAAAATTCCCACGCTAGAGTTCATATGAGTTTCTGCCAGCAGGGGGCGCAGCACCGCAAGTCTACAATGCTACGTTCCCCTGCATTCCATTCATTCCCCAGTTTTTACAACCAGGAGCAACAGCTGCATTAGCAGGCTCCTGGTTGTAAATTTATTTAACCCCTTCAGATGGATTTACAGCGTGGGACATGACTGGTCGCCGGAAAAGTATGGGATATTGTTGCTTTTTTATGTGTTTTTTTACAGAACGAGGGTCTTCAGGTGGATTAAGCGTACAATAAAAATTTTAAAACCCCATGTGTGTATTTCATTAAAATACTTTATTCATAATGTGTGTTTATTATTAACCCTTTACTACTTTTGGATTAATAATGGATGTCTTATTGACATCTCTCAATTATTGACCAGGCTTAAAGTCACCTTACATTAGCAAGGTGACATTAACCCCATATTACCCCATATCCCACCGCTACTCGGGAGTTTGAAGAGAGAGGCTAAGTGCCAGAATAGGTGCATCTTACAGATGTGCCTTTTCTGGGGTGGCTGGGGGCAGATGTTTTTAGCCAGTGGGGGGCCAATAACCATGGTCCCTCTCCAGGCTATTAATATCTGCCCTCAGTCACTGGCTTTCCCACTCTGGCAGAGAAAATTGCACAGGAGCCCACGCCAGTTTTTTCTGTGATTTAACCCTTTATTTTAACACTTACAGCCACCAAATTTTGCACACAGACACTTCTAACATTAGTAGTGAGGAATATGTAAAAAAATAAGGGATATGAAATGGTTTACTGCATGTAAACCATGTCTCACATCCTGTCGGGTTTGATAAGGAGATGGCAAAAGCTGGCATTTGAATTACCGGCTTTTAAGCTATCTAGCGCTGTATGAAATATAAATATATATATATATGTGTCGCAATGACATACATATATATATCTACCTAAACTATGTGAAGACATTTATTCTATCTATTCTATTCTAACCGGTCAGTGTGATTTTACTGTACACCGCACTGAATTACTAGCTTTTCTATAGAACACCGCTGCGTATTTCTCGCAAGTCACACTGATGGTCCATGTGTAATCCATATTTTTCTCGCCCCCATAGACTTTCATTGGCGGATTTCTTGCGCAATACGCTGACAAATGCCGCATGCTGCGATTTTCTATGCCTGTAAAATACGGCTGTGAAATATATGGCAAATAGGAGCTGCCCGATAAAGAATCATTGGTCCGTGTGCAATGCGTTGTTTTTGTGCCTCTCATACATCCGTAAAACTCTCTAGTGTGACCCTGGCCTAAGACATTGTGTTTTTGATACAGAGAAAATTTGCAGAGTCAAAATCTTACCAAAAATTCATTACAGGAGCATAATCTTAAGTTATGTTCACACGTAGTGTTTTTGTTTCATTTTTCTGCCGGCAAAACCTCACTGTTTGGCAGTTAAGGAGCTGCTTACAAAAAACAGATTTTGCTGCATTTTTTGCTGCATATTTGTTGTGCTTTTCTCAATTACATTTGTCTCTTGAGCATGCTGATAAAGATTAGCATCCCTACAAAAAAATGATGCAACGTCCAGAGGTTAGCGGGGAAACTGGCAGTCTGTTGTCCACTTACAGCAGACCAGTACGCAGGGGATCTGTCAAGTTGGCCTGCGCTCAAGGGATGCTCTGCTATCACAGCTGACACTGTACCCAACTCTCTGCTTACCTTTCCCGCCTGTACTCTGACCTTTTTCCCACAAGTAGCCCTTTTTAACACAGCCCTGCCTACCACAGTCACATGCAAGGGTCTGTCCTTGTCTGAAAATTTTCCTCTCTGCAACATTGGTGACAGTCCCGGTAGTTCCGGAACTGGTGTGAGAAAGGTATACCCGATCTTGTTCTTCCTCTTACGTTTCCCTGTCTTTTAGCTCGCCATTCCACGGGCGAGAGTTTCCTTAGCTCACGCTGACACTCTTCCAGTCTTTGGACTATTTGCTGCCGAACAATTTGAACCTGATTGTATCGGTTAGGGAGTTCGCCTGCTGCAGATCGTTCGGAGCGCTGTAGGATAGAAGGAGCAGACGTCACTACGGTCTGTGTGGGGGCTCTTTGTTCAGGTGGCTTGGCCAACTCACAGCTCTGACATAGTTGACAGATTTCCTCCACTGCAGTTTTTAATTGAAGATGATAAATTAGTCAATGCAGCCACTGGAAGGTCTTTTCTGGTCCGAAGTGAGCTCCTCTTTCGTGTGCCTCTGTAACCACCTGGACCAGCAATGTTTCAGAGACCACCATTTGCCAGGTGATGCACAGTTCCCGTGGCAGTGGAACTTTCTGGTACAGAACTCCATCACGCAGCTGTAGTTTCTCCCACTGCCAAAGCATCCGCAGAGAACTCAGGGACAGAGCATCTCTTTCTTGCTGGCTGGGCAGTTGTTTGGATGATACCCACTGCCTCAATTGAGCCAATTTTTCATCTTATTTTTGTATCCGGACCCACTCATCACGGGATTGTCCCAGTAGACCCACACGAGCCGTCGTCTGTACTTGCTCCAGCATGGCTGCCACCATTCTGGCAGAATCCCTGAATGTAGGAACCTCTTCAGCCTCCAGTTCTTCATCACAGTTAGGCCCTGGCTCCCCATAGTTCACTTGGGAAAAAGCATTGGCATGCGTATTCTCTGCTCCTTTCTTGTAAGTGATTTTATGATGAAACTTCGACATTCGAGCTACCCAGCATTGTTATAGCATCCTAAGTTTTGTTCTTTCCAGATGAGCTAATGGATTGTTATCTGTGCGCATGTGAACTTCAGATCTGGACAGATATTCAGCACACTTCTCCGTCATGGCCCACACCAGTGCTAACAACTCCAGCTTGAAAGAACTGTAGTTATCCGGGTTCTTCTCAGAGTCATGGAGTGATCGACTTGCACAAGTGATTACTCGCTCCTCTCCTTTATGAATCTGGGACACCACTGCTCTGAGTCCATGCAAGCTTCCATCCATATGTAGAATGAACAGCTGCATAAAGTCGGCATATGCCATCACTGGCGCCTCTGTCAAGGCCAATTTCAGGGCTTCAAACGCTCCCTCTTGTCACTCACCCCATTGTACAGTTCTGTTTTTAGCACTTGACGGTACCCCCTTCAATAGCTCCAGCAGCGCATTCGCGATGCGGGTAAAGTTCTTCACAAAACGTCTGAAATACCCCATGAGTCCGAGGTAAGCCTGTATGTCTTTCATGGTTTTCGTGGTAGGCCATTCTTGTACTGCAGCAATCTTTTCTTGAGATGGTCTCACTCCATCTGCAAGACAACGTGTCCCAGATACTCAATTTGAGTGCTAAACAGATGACACTTCTGAGGCTTCACTTTTAGACCATGCTGTTGTAGACGACTCAATAACTTTTCCAGTCTCTGGAGATGTTCTTCAAATGAGGGAGCAAAGACAATGAAGTCATTCAGATAGATCAGAGTGATCTCGAAGTTTAAATTTCCCAAAAACCTCTCCATGAGTCGCTGAAATGAATCTTGGGCATTGACCAGGCCAAATGGCATCCAATCAAACTCGAATAATCCCATGGGGAGTATGAAGGCTGTTTTGGCTCGGTCTTGCTCTGACATCGGCACTTGCCAGTAACCACTGGCGAGGTCCAGCGTGGAAAAGTATTTAGCATTTCCCAGATCGGACAGGGACTCTTCAATCCTTGGCATCGGATAAGAATCCCGTACCGTACAGGCGTTGAATTTGCTGTAATCCACACAAAACATAACGTCCCACCTTTCGGTGGCTCAGTGGATAGCACTTGCTGGTTCTAATCCCACCTTGGACAACATCTGCAAGGAGTTTGTATGTTCTCCCCATGTTTGCGTGAGTTTCCTCTGGGCACTCCGGTTTCCTCCCACATTCCAAAGACATACTGATAGGGAATTTAGATTGTGAGCTCCATCGGGGATAGTGATGATAATGTGTGCAAAACTGTAAAGCACTGCGGAATATGTTAGCGCTATATAAAAATAAAGATTATTATTATTATTACCTGTCCTGTGCGCTAGTACGATGGGGGCAGCCCATGGGCTATGACAATCTCTAATTACCCCCTTCTGTAGTTTCTGGGTCAGCATGCCTTTCACTTCCTGGTACATTTGGGGAGGAATTTGATGGTAGCGCTCTCTTATGAGTGCAGCACTTCCAGTTGGAATCTCATGTGTGATTGCCGTCGTGCACCCAAAGTCTTCCTCGTGTCTCACAAACACATCCTGATATCTTCCCAACAATGCCTCCACCTGCTGTACTTGTTGTGATGTGCGTTCAGTAAGCTCAGCTCTCATCTGTTCCAGGATTTGTCAGCCCTCTTTCAAATGTCGAGGGTCGTGGGACAAAGCATTGTCCACGGTCACCATCCAAGGATCCCCTTGTTTGACAGGCAGCTTTACAGCCTAAGGTGACATCAACTCTTCTGGCATTCCTAGGATGTGAGCCACTTCGCTTCTGGGGGGTAGTATGACATCATCTTTCCCTAAATTCACACAGCGTAAAAGAACTGCTCCATCATGCACCAAAGCTAGTGTCCGCGCCACAAGAATTCCCCGCGGTAAATGGTCTGCATTACTCGGCTCTATCTGAACCTCAACACCTTCCAGGGGGTGCATGATTGGACAGGCAGTGTAAGCACTGTTTGACCCGGTGGTAGGACCCTATTGATAGAAGTTGGGACAATTACTTTCTCCGGTGTCTTTCCACTGCTGGAGGTCTCTTTGGCTTGGGCCATCCTAATCAGCTGCTGGAAGACTCTCCTCTGTAGTGTATGGGTACTCCATTGTTTAAGGAGCCTGTCTGGGGACTCATTAATAAGAAGACTGCCAAACTTTCTCAAAACATTCATGCCTAGCGTTACAGTATGTTCATTACGTGATTCTCCAGCTGTTAGCACCACTCTTTTTCGTCCTAAGTCTTTCCCACAGACCACTATATTCATCCAGACAACCCCTGTGACCAGGATGGGCAATTGATTGGAGGCCATGAGTTTAGTCACTGGTCCCCATTCAGGGCGCATTGCTTCAGTAAAGTTCCGGCGGAAGTATACTTCGGGCATTGTGGTCACCTGGGAGCCCATATCGACCAGACAACGTACAGCTCAACCTTTCATCTCTGCCCAGATGAGGGGGCACATGGGAATAAGATTTGTGGGACTCCTAGTATTCCTTCTTACTGATACAGGCTTCTGGCGGCGTCCCTCAGACTCGGAGCCCCCTTGTTTAACGTATGGTGCTGGAGAGGCCTACCCTGTCAGGTGCACCACCAGGCTACGTGTCCTACTTCTCCACAGTTATAACATGTGGGGGGTCCTTCACTACGGGACATTCTCATCTCATGGCGGGGGGCAGGCTCACATCGATTTTCAGGCGGGCTTGCAGCTACTGTGGGTAACATAGTAGTAACATAGTAACATAGTTAGTAAGTCCGAAAAAAGACATTTGTCCATCCAGTTCAGCCTATATTCCATCATAATAAATCCCCAGATTTACGTCCTTCTACAGAACCTAATAATTGTATGATACAATATTGTTCTGCTCCAGGAAGACATCCAGGCCTCTCTTGAACCCCTCGACTGAGTTCGCCATCACCACCTCCTCAGGCAAGCAATTCCAGATTCTCACTGCCCTAACAGTAAAGAATCCTCATGCAGAGCAGATAAGGAGTGGCTCAGACTGTTATATACAGGTGCTCAGGAAAAATATCTTAATAGTCTCGAAAAAAATCCGGCACACTGTTTTTCCAAACACGGTGAAATTTATTTCATTTCGTATTCAAGCAAAATGCGCACTAAAAGGACCAAAAAGGTACATAAAGTAGGTATCAAGATCCACATGAGGTAGGTATCATATTTCAACGTTTCGGCTATAGCATTAGCCTTTATCAAGAGATAACAAAAGGATGTGACTGAGTGCTCAGGAAGGTCCGGAGTACCTACTTTATATACCTTTTTGGTCCTTTTTGTGCGCATTTTGCTTGAATACGAAATGAAATAAATTTCACCATGTTTGGAAAAACAGTGTGCCGGATTTTTTTCGGGACAGTAAAGAATCCTCTTCTATGTTGGTGGTAAAACCTTCTCTCCTCCAGACGCAAAGAATGCCCCCTTGTGCCCGTCACCTTCCTTGGTATAAGCAAATCCTCAGCGAGATATTTGTATTTTCCCTCTATATACTTATACATGGTTATTAGATCGCCCCTCAGTCGTCTTTTTTCTAGACTAAATAATCCTAATTTCGCTAATCTATCTAGGTATTGTAGTTCTCCCATACCCTTTATTAATTTTGTTGCCCTCCTTTGTACTCTCTCTAGTTCCATTATATCCTTCCTGAGAACCGGTGCCCAAAACTGGACAAAGTACTCCATGTGCGGTCTAACTAGGGATTTGTACAGAGGCAGTATAATGCTCTCATCATGTGTATCCAGACCTCTTTTAATGCACCCCATGATCCTGTTTGCCTTGGCAGCTGCTGCCTGGCACTGGCTGCTCCAGGTAAGTTTATCATTAACTAGGATCCCCAAGTCCTTCTCCCTGTCAGATTTACCCAGTGGTTTCCCGTTCAGTGTGTAATGGTGATATTGATTCCTTCTTCCCATATATATAACCTTACATTTATCATTGTTAAACCTCATCTGCCACCTTTCAGCCCAAGTTTCCAACCTATCCAGATCCATCTGCAGCAGAATACTATCTTCTCTTGTATTAACTGCTTTACATAGTTTTGTATCATCTGCAAATATCGATATTTTACTGTGTAAACCTTCTACCAGATCATTAATGAATATGTTGAAGAGAACAGGTCCCAATACCGACCCCTGCGGTACCCCACTGGTCACAGTGACCCAGTTAGAGACTATACCATTTATAACCACCCTCTGCTTTCTATCACTAAGCCAGTTACTAACCCATTTACACACATTTTCCCCCAGACCAAGCATTCTCATTTTGTGTACCAACCTCTTGTGCGGCACGGTATCAAACGCTTTGGAAAAATCGAGATATACCACGTCCAATGATTCACCGTTGTCCAGCCTATAGCTTACCTCTTCATAAAAACTGATTAGATTGGTTTGACAGGAGCGATTTCTCATAAACCCATGCTGATATGGAGTTAAACAGTTATTCTCATTGAGATAATCCAGAATAACATCCCTCAGAAACCCTTCAAATATTTTACCAACAATAGAGGTTAGACTTACTGGCCTATAATTTCCAGGTTCACTTTTAGAGCCCTTTTTGAATATTGGCACCACATTTGCTATGTGCCAGTCCTGCGGAACAGACCCCGTCGCTATAGAGTCCCTAAAAATAAGAAATAATGGTTTATCTATTACATTACTTAGTTCTCTTAGTACTCGTGGGTGTATGCCATCCGGACCCGGATATTTATCTATTTTGATCTTATTTAGATGGTTTCGCACCTCTTCTTGGGTTAGATTGGTGACCCTTAATATAGGGTTTTCATTGTTTCTTGTGATTTCACCTAGCATTTCATTTTCCGCCGTGAATACCGTGGAGAAGAAGGTGTTTAATATGTTAGCTTTTTCCTCGTCATCTACAACCATTCTTTCCTCACTATTTTTTAAGGGGCCTACATTTTCAGTTTTTATTCTTTTACTATTGATATAGTTGAAGAACAGTTTGGGATTAGTTTTACTCTCCTTAGCAATGTGCTTCTCTGTTTCCTTTTTGGCAGCTTTACTTAGTTTTTTAGATAAAGTATTTTTCTCCCTATAGTTTTTTAGAGCTTCAATGGTGCCATCCTGCTTTAGTAGTGCAAATGCTTTCTTTTTACTGTTAATTGCCTGTCTTACTTCTTTGTTTAGCCACATTGGGTTTTTCCTATTTCTAGTCCTTTTATTCCCACAAGGTATAAACCGCTTACAGTGCCTATTTAGGATGTTCTTAAACATTTTTCATTTAATATCTGTATTCTTATTTCTGAGGATATTGTCCCAGTCTACCAGATTAAGGGCATCTCTAAGCTGGTCAAACTTTGCCTTCCTAAAGTTCAGTGTTTTTGTGACTCCCTGACAAGTCCCCCTAGTGAAAGACAGGTGAAACTGTACAATATTGTGGTCGCTATTTCCTAGATGCCCGACCACCTGCAGATTTGTTATTCTGTCAGGTCTATTAGATAGTATTAGGTCTAAAAGTGCTGCTCCTCTGGTTGGATTCTGCACCAATTTTGAAAGATAATTTTTCTTGGTTATTAGCAGAAACCTGTTGCCTTTATGGGTTTCACAGGTTTCTGTTTCCCAGTTAATATGCGGGTAGTTAAAGTCCCCCATAACCAGGACCTCATTATGGGTTGCAGCTTCATCTATTTGCTTTAGAAGTAGACTTTCCATGATTTCTGTTATATTTGGGGGTTTGTAACAGACCCCAATGAGAATTTTGTTACCATTTTTCCCTCCATGAATTTCCACCCATATGGACTCGACATCCTCATTCCCTTCGCTAATATCCTCCCTTAAAGTGGACTTTAGACAAGACTTTACATAGAGACAAACCCCTCCTCCTCTCCGATTTTTACGATCCTTTCTAAACAGACTGTAACCCTGTAAGTTAACTGCCCAGTCATAGCTTTCATCTAACCATGTCTCGGTTATTCCCACTATGTCAAAGTTACCTGTAGATATTTCTGCTTCTAGTTCTTCCATCTTGTTTGTCAGGCTTCTGGCGTTTGCGAGCATGCAGTTTAGAGGATTTTGTTTTGTTCCAATCTCCTCGCTGTGGATTGTTTTAGAAATGTTCTTACCTCCCTTCTGAGTATGTTTTCCTGGGTCTTCTTTGTTCGAGTCTAATGTTTTTCTTCCCGTCCCCTCTTCTTCTAGTTTAACGCCCTCCTGATGAGTGTAGCAAGTCTTCTGGCAAATGTGTGTTTCCCAGGTTTGCTGAGGTGTAGTCCGTCTCTGGCGAGGAGTCCATCGTACAAGAAATTCACACCGTGGTCCAGGAATCCGAATCCTTGTTGTCTGCACCATCATCTTAGCCAGTTGTTCGCATCAAGGATCCTGTCCCATCTCCTGGTGCCATGCCCGTCTACTTGAAGGATAGAAGAAAAAACTACCTGTGCATCCAGTTCCTTTACTTTCTTCCCCAACTCTTCAAAGTCCTTGCAGATTGTCGGTAGGTCGTTCCTTGCCGTGTCATTGGTGCCAACTTGTATCAGAAGAAATGGGTGGACGTCCTTGGAGCTGAAGAGCTTTGGTATCCTAGCGGTCACATCCTTGATCATCGCACCTGGAAGGCAGCATACTTCTCTTGTGGTTATGTCCGGTCTGCAGATGGCTGCTTCTGTGCCTCTCAGTAGTGAGTCTCCCACCACCACCACTCTTCGTTGCTTCTTGGCTGTACTTTTTGCTGTCACTTGTTGCTGTGTGCCCTTTACTTTTTTGCTTGCTGGTATTGCTTCATCCTTAGGTGTGCCATCTTCATCCTCTACAAAGATTTGATATCGGTTCTTCAGTTGTGTGGTTGGTGATTTCTCCATGGTCGTCTTGCTTCTTTTGGTCACATGCTTCCACTCATCTGCTTTTGGAGGTTCTCTGACACTTTTTTCACCTTCTGTGACCAGTAGAGATGCTTCTGTTTTGTCTAGGAAGTCTTCATTCTCTTTGATGAGTTTCAAAGTTGCTATTCTTTCTTCCAGACCCCGCACCTTTTCTTCTAAAAGGGCCACTAGTCTACACTTCTGACAGGTGAAATTGGATTCTTCTTCTGGTCGATCTGTGAACATGTAGCACATGCTGCAGCTCACCATGTAGGTTGTCACATCTGCCATGTTGCTCCTAGATCCTGCTGACTTGCTGTGTGTTTTCCTTCTTGTGTAATCTACTCAGCCAAGCTTTCTTGCAATAATGTCCTACAGGCAAAAATTACGGCGCGCGGTTTGGTGATGCTTTCGAAGCAGCTGGTCCCGGCTGTACCCAACGATCTTCTTGCTTAGGGAGACTCTTCGCTTTTCCCAGTAGGCACCTGGAATATGCAAATTATCCTCCTCAAGCTTGATTCCCTGGTTTAGCTTGATTCCCTGGTTTCCCTGGTTTCTGGGTACTTTCTTTGAATCAGCCAATTCTTCACGTATCTGATGTATCTCCTTTTGCAATTCTTCTACCCATTGGGGTGCAGTAACCATGGTTGCAGCCACCTCCCCACTCCAGATCTTCCCCACCAGAACTGTCACCCCTGCTCTTGCTTGTGCGTGTGCGCTTCACTCCCTATTTTTTATTTTCACGGCTACGTTATAAATTTCTGTGAAGCACTTGGGGGTTCAAAGTGCTCACCACACATCTAGATAAGTTCCTTAATGGGTTTAGTTTCCAAAATGGGGTTACTTCTGGGGGGTTTGTACTGGTTAGGTACATCAGGTGCTCTGCAAATGCAACATGACGCCCGCAGTCCATTCTATCAAAGTCTGCATTTTAAAACGTCACTACTTCCCTTCCGAGCCCCGATGTGTGCCCAAACAGTGGTCCCCCCCACATATGGGGTATCAGCGTACTCAGGACAAACTGGACAACAAATTTTGGGGTCCAATTTCTCCTGTTACCCTTGAGAAAATAAAAAATTGTGAGCTAAAAAATCATTTTTGAGGAAAAAAAGGATTTTTTATTTTCACGGCTAAGTTATAAATTTCTGTGATGCACTTGGGGGTTCAAAGTGCTCATCACACATCTAGGTAAGTTCCTTAATGGGATTAGTTTCCAAAATGGGGTCACTTGTGGGGGGTTTCCACTGTTTAGGCACATCAGGGGCTCTCCAAATGTGACATGGCGTCCGATCTCAATTCCAGCCAATTCTGCATTGAAAAAGTCAAACGAAGCTCCCTCTCTTCCAACCTCTGCTGTGCGCCCAAACAGCGGTTTATCCCCACATATGGGGTATCAAAGTTCTCAGGAGAAATTGCACAACAAATCTCATGGTGTAATTTCTCCTGTTACCCTTGTAAATATAAGAATTTGTGGGCGAAAAATCATTTTTGTGTAAAAAATTTGATTTTTTTTTTATTTTCACGGCCCTACGTTTTAAACTTCTGTGAAGCACTTGGGGGTTCAAAGTGTTCACCACACACCTAGATAAGTTTCTTAAGGGGTCTAGTTTCCAAAATGGTGTCACTTGTGGGGGGTTTCCACTGTTTAGGCACATCAGGGGCTCTCCAAACGCGACATGGCATCTGATCTCAATTCCAGCCAATTCTGCATTGAAAAAGTCAAACAGGGCTCATTCTCTTCCAAGCCCTGCCGTGTGCCCAAACAGTGGTTTACCCCCACATATGGGGTATCGGCGTATTTACGATAAATTGCACAAAAAATTTTGTGGTTAATTTTCTCTTTTTACACTTGAGAAAATAAAAATTGGTTCAGAAGTAAAATGTTTGCAAAAAAAGTTAAATGTTCATTGTTTCCTTCCTTTCAGTTGCTGTGAAGCACATCAAGGGTTAATAAACTTGTTGAATGTGGTTTTGAGCACCTTGAAGGGTGTAGTTTTTAGAATGGTGTCAAGTTTGTGTATTTTCAGTCATGTACACCCCTCAAAGTGACTTTACATGTGAGATGGTCCCTAAAAAAATGGTTTTGTTAATTTTGTTGTAAAAATGAGAAATCGCTGGTCAAAGTTTAAAACTTCTAACTTCCTAAAAAAAAATTTTGTTTACAAAATTGTGCTGATGTAAAGTAGACATGTGGAAAATGTTATTTATTAACTATATTGTGTGACATATCTCTCTGATTTAAGGGCATAAAAATTCAACGTTTGAAAATTGCTAAATTTTAAAAATTTTCACCATATTTCCGTTTTTTTTTCATAAATAATCACAAGTAATATCGAAGAAATGTTACCACTAAGGCCTCTTTCACATGTCAGTGTCTCCGGTATGTGTAGTGACAGTTTTCTCACATTCCGGAGACACTGACACACATAGACCCATTCAAATGAATGGGTCTATGCATATGTCTCCGTGTTTTCACGGACCGTGTGTCCATGTGCAAAACACGGAGACATGTCCGCTTTTCTCCGGCAGCACATACCGCAATACGTGCCACACACGTGCACACGGAGAACAGTGTGCACTCTCCTCCATGTGCACGTACTGTCCACAGGAGAGACAGCGCTACAGTAAGCGCTGTCCCCGGCGTGTGGTGCTGAAGGAAATACTCACCCATCTCCTGCGATGTATGCTCTCAGCACCGGCAGCAGGTCCTGTGTGAGCGGTCACATGGTACAGCTCATTACAGTGATGAATATGCGCATATTCATCACTGTAATGAGCGGCACCATGTGACTGCTCACACAGGACCTGCTGCCAGCGCTGAGAGCATACATCGCAGGAGCTGGGTGAGTATTTCCCGGCAAGCAGGGTGGGGCGCACTAGGGATGGGAGGCAGGTGGTGACTCACAAACTTTATTTTTAAGGGAAAAAAAACCTTGATTTTTCATTCCTTCTTTCCAGCGAACGCTGCTGGGGAGAAGGAATGAATGCCAGCTTCAACACCACACGCAGGGGAAAGCGCTGCCGCACGTGTGCCACACTGATGTGCTACGTGAGCACATGGACACACGGACACGGATAATTCCAGTACCGATTTCTCCAGTACCGGAATTATCTGGATGTGTGAAAGAGGCCTAACACGAAGTACAATATGTCACGAAAAAACAATCTCATAATCAGCGGGATCCGTTAAAGCGTTCCAGAGTTATAACCTCGTAAAGTGACAGTGGTCAGAAGAATTGTAAAAATTGTCTCGGTCATTAAGCACCAAATTGGCTCTGTCACTAAGGGGTTAAGTATATCAATAAAGTTTTGTCAACACCAAACACCAAGGAGTATCAAAAACAATGCAGCTTTATTTCACCCCTTAGTGACCGGGACAATTTTGACCTTAATAACTAGGCCAATTTTTAACAATTCTGACCACTGTCACTTGATGAGGTTATATCTCTGGAACGCTTCGACGCATCCCACTGATTCTCAGATTGTTAGTGGTCAAATTTCTTCGATATAACTTGCGTTTATGTATGAAAAAATGGAAATTTGGCAAAAATTTAGAAGATTTTGCAATTTTCTAACTTTCAAGTTTTATGCTCTTAACCCCTTAACGACCGCCGATACGCCTTTTAACAGCGTTAATTAACGATACGCCGATACGCCTTTTAACCTGTTAATTAACGGCGCTGTGGAAAAAGTAAATTGCGCCCCCCAGAGTCCGATTTTCTCCGGGGTCTCGGCTGCCGGGGGTAGCTGAGACCCCAGAGAACATGACTCGGGTTGGTTTTTACCGACCCTGCTTTTACGGTCGCCGATAATTAACCGTTTACCGGCGATCGCAAAAAAAAAACATGATTTCCCTTTTAATTTCTCTGTCCTCCGATGTGATCGCACATCAGAGGACAGAGAAAAGGGGTCCCAGATAGCCCCCCGATACTCACCTGTCTCCCCCGGTGCTCCTCGTGGCTCACTTTTTGCCAGAAAAAGATGGCGGGCGCATGCGTAGTGCGCCTGCCGGCGGGCACCGGGAGGATCTTTGGGGTCTCGGCTGCCAGGGGTAGCCGAGACCCCAAAGAACATGATCGGGGTCGGTTTTACCGACCCCTGTTTTGCGATCGCCAGTACCGGTGACCGCAAAAAAAAAAAAAAAGTGATGTGTAATTCTCTGTCCTCTGATGTGATCGCACATCAGAGAACAGAGAAATAGGGGGATTCGGGGACCCTATTATACTCACCGGTGTCCCTGGTTCCTCCTGCTTCTTCTCCTGGCCGCCGGCGTCTTCTTTGGGAAATAAAATGGCGTGCGCATGTGCAGTGCGCCCGCTATCTGTTGCCATCTGCTGGCCGGCAAGAGATAGCAGTTGGGGCTAAAATTAGGGTTAGGGTTAGGGTTGGGGCTAAATTTAGGGTTAGGGTTGGGGCTAAATTTAGGGTTAGGGTTGGGGCTAAATTTAGGGTTAGGGCTAAATTTAGGATTAGGGTTGGGGCTAAATTTAGGGTTAGGGTTGGGGCTAAATATAGGGTTAAGGTTGGGGCTAAATTTAGGGTTAGGCTTCTTTCACACTTATGTCAGTAAGGGGCCGTCGCAATGGGTCGGCCCGACATACCGACGCACGTTGTGAAAATTGTGCACAACGTGGGCAGCGGATGTAGTTTTTCAACGCAGCCGCTGCCCAATCTATGTCCTGGGGAGGAGGGGGCGGAGTTATGGTCACGCATGCGCGTTCGGAAATGGCGGACGCGACGTACAAAAAAACGTTACATTGAACGTTTTTTTGTGCCGACGGTCCGCCAAAACACAACTGATCCAGTGCACGACGGACGCGACGTGTGGCCATCCGTCGCGATCCGTCGGCAATACAAGTCTATGGGCAAAAAACGCATCCTGCGGGCACATTTGCAGGATCTGTTTTTTGTCCAAAACGATGGATTGCGACGGATGCCAAACGACGCAAGTGTGAAAGTAGCCTTAGGGCTAGGGTTAGGGTTGGGGCTAAAGTTAGGGCTAGGGTTAGGGTTGGAGCTAAAGTTAGGGCTAGGGATAGGGTTGGGGCTAAATTTAGGGTTAAGGTTAGGGCTAGGGTTGCGGCTAAAGTTAGGGTTAGAGTTGGGATTAGGGTTAGGATTAGGGTTGGTATTAGGGTTAGGGTTGGAATTAGGGTTACGCTTGGGATTAGGGTTAGGTTTGGGATTAGGGATTATGGTTAAGGTTAGGGTTGGGATTAGGAGTGTATTGGGATTAGGGTTAGGTTTGAGGTTAGGGTTGAGATTAGGATTAGGGGTGTGTTGGATTTAGGGTTTTGATTAGGGTTATGGTTAGGGTTGACATTAGGGTTGTTTTGGGTTGTGATTATCGTTAGTTATGATTAGGATTATGGATTGGGTTGGGATTAGGGTTAGGGGTGTGTTGGGGTTAGGGTGGGAGCTAGAATTGGGGGGTTTCCACTGTTTAGGTACATCAGGGGGTCTCCAAACACGACAGCCAATTTTGCACTCAAAATGTCAAATGGTGCTCCCTCCCTTCTGAGCTCTGCCGTGTGCCCAAACAGTGGGTTACCCCCACATATGGGGCATCAGCGTACTCAAGATAAATTGGACAAAAACTTTTGGGGTCCAATTTCTCCTGTTACCCTTGTGAAAATAAAAACTTGGGGGCTACACAATCTTTTTTGTGGAAAAAAAATATTTTTTATTTTCATGACTGCATTATAAACTTCTGTGAAGCACTTGGGCATTCAAAGTTCTCACCACACATCTAGATAAGTTCCTTGGTGGGTCTAGTTTCCAAAATAGGGTCACTTGTGGGGGGTTACTACTGTTTAGGTACACCAGGGCTCTGCTAATGCAACATAAAGCCCACAGACCATTCTATCTAAGTCTGCATTCCAAAATGGCGCTCATTCCCTTCTGAGCTCTGCGGTGCGCCCAGTGGTTTACCCCCACATATGGGGCATCTGTGTACTCGGAATAAATTGGACAACAACTTTAGTGGTCCAATTTCTCCTGTTACCCTTGTGAAAATAAAAACTTGGGAGCTACAATATCTTTTTGTTGAAAAAAAAATATTTTTTATTTTCACGACTCTGCATTATAAACTTCTGTGAAGCTCTCGGGTATTTAATGTTCTCACCACACATCTAGATAAGTTCCTTGGGGGGTCTAGTTTCCAAAATGGGGTCACTTGTGGGGGATTCTACTGTTTAGGTACATCAGGGGCTCTGCAAACGCAACATAATGCCCGCAGACCATTCTATCAAAGTCTGCATTCCAAAACGGCGCTCCTTCCTTCCGAGCTCTGCCGTGCGCCTAAACAGTGGTTTACCCCCACATATGGGGTACCAGCATACTCAGGACAAATTGGACAACAAGTTTTGGGGTCCAATTTCTCTTGTTACCCTTGTGAAAATAAAAACTTGGGGGCTACACAATCTTTTTTGCGGAAAAAAAATATTTTTTATTTTCACGACTCTGCATTATAAACTTCTGTGAAGCACTTGGGCATTCAAAGTTCTCACCACACATCTACATAAGTTCCTTGGGGGGTCTAGTTTCCAAAATAGGGTCACTTGTGGAGGGTTTCTACTGATTAGGTATATCAGGGGCTCTGCAAACGCAACATAACGCCCACAGACCATAATATCTAAGTCTGCATTCCAAAACGGCGCTCCTTCCCTTCCGAGCTCTGCCGTGCGCCGAAACAGTGGTTTATCCCCACATATGGGGCATCAGCATACTCGGGATAAATTTGACAACAACTTTTAGAGTCCAATTTTTCTTGTTACCCTTGTGAAAATAAAAACTTGGGGGCTACAATATCTTTTTGTTGAAAAAAAATATTTTTTATTTTCACGACTCTGCATTATAAACTTCTGTGAAGCTCTCGGGTATTTAATGTTCTCACCACACATCTAGATAAGTTCCTTGGGGGGTCTAGTTTCCAAAATGGGGTCACTTGTGGGGGATTCTACTGTTTAGGTACATCAGGGGCTCTGCAAACACAACATAACGCCCGCAGACCATTCTATCAAAGTCTGCATTCCAAAACGGCGCTCCTTCCTTCCGAGCTCTGCCGTGCGCCTAAACAGTGGTTTACCCCCACATATGGGGTACCAGCATACTCAGGACAAATTGGACAACAAGTTTTGGGGTCCAATTTCTCTTGTTACCCTTGTGAAAATAAAAACTTGGGGGCTAAAAAATCTTTTTTGTGGAAAAAAAATATTTTTTATTTTCACGACTCTGCATTATAAACTTCTGTGAAGCACTTGGGCATTCAAAGTTCTCACCACACATTTACATAAGTTCCATGGGGGGTCTAGTTTCCAGAATGGGGTCATTTGTGGAGGGTTTCTACTGATTAAGCACATCAGGGGCTCTCCAAACGCGACATGGCATCCGATCTCAATTCCAGCCAATTCTACATTGAAAAAGTAAAACGGCACTCCTTTTCTTCCAAGCTCTGCGGTGCGCCCAAACAGTGGTTTACCCCCACATATGGGGTATCGACGTACTCAGGAGAAATTGCACAAGAACTTTTGTGGTCTAATTTCTCCTGTTACCCTTGTGAAAATAAAAATTTCGGGGCAAAAATATCATTTTTGTAGAACAAATGTGATTTTTTTATTTTCACGGCTCTACATTATAAACTTCTGTGAAGCACTTGGGGGTTCAAAGTGCTCATTACACATCTAGATAAGTGCATTAAGGGGTCTAGTTTCCAAAATGGTGTCACTTGTGGGGGGTTTCCACTGTTTAGGCACATCAGGGGCTCTCCAAACGCGACATGGCGTCCAATCTCAATTCCAGCCAATTCTACATTGAAAAAGTAAAACGGCACTTCTTCACTTCCAAGCTCTGCGGTGCGCCCAAACAGTGGTTTACCCACACATATGGGGTATCGACGTATTCAGGAGAAATTGCACAATAACTTTTGTCATCTAGTTTCTCCTGTTACCCTTGTGAAAATAAGAATTTGTGGGCGAAAAGATCATTTTTGTGTAAACAAATGCGATTTTTTATTTTCACAGCTCTACGTTATAAACTTCTGTGAAGCACTTGGGGGTTCAAAGTGCTCATTACACATCTAGATAAGTGCATTAAGGGGTCTAGTTTACAAAATGGTGTCACTTGTTCGGAGTTTCAACTGTTTAGGCACATCAGGGGCTCTCTAAATGTGACATGGCGTCTGATCTCAATTCCAGCCAATTCTGCATTGAAAAAGTCAAACGGCGCTCCTTCACTTCCAAGTTCTGCAGTGCGCCCAAAAAGTGGTTTACCCCCACATTTGGGGTATTGGCGTGTTCAGGAGAAATTGCAGAACAAAATGTATGGTTACATTTCTGTTTTTACACATGTGAAAATAAAAAAAATGGTTCTGAATTAGAATGTTTGCAAAAAAAAGTTAAATGTTCATTTTTTCCTTCCACATTGTTTCAGTTCCTGTGAAGCACGTAAAGGGTTAATAAACTTCTTGAATGTGGTTTTGAGAACCTTGAGGGGTGCAGTTTTTAGAATGGTGTCACACTTCATTATTTTCTATCATATAGACCCCTCAAAATGACTTCAAATGTGATGTGGTCCCTAAAAAAAAATGGTGTTGTAAAAATGAGAAATTGCTGGTTAACTTTTAACCCTTATAACTCCCTCACACAAAAAAATTAGTTTCCAAAATTGTGCTGTTGTAAAGTAGACATGTGGTAAATGTTATTTATTAACTATTTTTTGTGACATATCTCTCTGATTTAAGAGCATAAAAATACAAAGTTTGAAAATTGCAAAATGTTAAAAATTTTCGCCATATTTCCATTTTTTTCATAAATAATCGCAAGTAATATCAAAGAAATGTTACCACTAACATGAAGTACAATATGTCACGAAAAAACAATCTCAGAATCAGCAGGAAGCGTTGAAGCGTTCCAGAGTTATAACCTCATAAAGTGACAGTGGTCAGAATTGTAAAAATTGGCTCGGTCATTAAGTATCAAATTGGCTCTGTCACTAAGGGGTTAAGTATATCAATAAAGTTTTGTCAACACCAAACACCAGGGAGTATCAAACACAATGCAGCTTTATTTCACCCCTTAGTGACCGGGCCAATTTTGACCTTAATGACTAGGCCAATTTTTAACAATTCTGACCACTGTCACTTGATGAGGTTATATCTCTGGAACGCTTCGACGCATCCCACTGATTCTCAGATTGTTAGTGGTCAAATTTCTTCGATATAACTTACGTTTATGTATGAAAAAATGGAAATTTGGCAAAAATTTAGAAGATTTTGCAATTTTCTAACTTTCAAGTTTTATGCCCTTAACCCCTTAACGACCGCCGATACGCCTTTTAACAGCGTTAATTAACGATACGCCGATACGCCTTTTAACCTGTTAATTAACGGCGCTGTGGAAAAAGTAAATTGCGCCCCCCAGAGTCCGATTTTCTCCGGGGTCTCGGCTGCCGGGGGTAGCTGAGACCCCAGAGAACATGACTCGGGTTGGTTTTTACCGACCCTGCTTTTACGGTCGCCGGTAATTAACCGTTTACCGGCGATCGCAAAAAAAAAACATGATTTCCCTTTTAATTTCTCTGTCCTCCGATGTGATCGCACATCAGAGGACAGAGAAAAGGGGTCCCAGATAGCCCCCCGATACTCACCTGTCTCCCCCGGTGCTCCTCGTGGCTCACTTTTTGCCAGAAAAAGATGGCGGGCGCATGCGTAGTGCGCCTGCCGGCGGGCACCGGGAGGATCTTTGGGGTCTCGGCTGCCTGGGGTAGCCGAGACCCCAAAGAACATGATCGGGGTCGGTTTTACCGACCCTGTTTTGCGATCGCCAGTACCGGTGACCGCAAAAAAAAAAAAAAGTGATGTGTAATTCTCTGTCCTCTGATGTGATCGCACATCAGAGAACAGAGAAATAGGGGGATTCGGGGACCCTATTATACTCACCGGTGTCCCTGGTTCCTCCTGCTTCTTCTCCTGGCCGCCGGCGTCTTCTTTGGGAAATAAAATGGCGTGCGCATGTGCAGTGCGCCCGCTATCTGTTGCCATCTGCTGGCCGGCAAGAGAAAGCAGTTGGGGCTAAAATTAGGGTTAGGGTTAGGGTTGGGGCTAAATTTAGGGTTAGGGTTGGGGCTAAATTTAGGGTTAGGGTTGGGGCTAAATTTAGGGTTAGGGCTAAATTTAGGATTAGGGTTGGGGCTAAATTTAGGGTTAGGGTTGGGGCTAAATATAGGGTTAAGGTTGGGGCTAAATTTAGGGTTAGGCTTCTTTCACACTTATGTCAGTAAGGGGCCGTCGCAATGGGTCGGCCCGACATACCGACGCACGTTGTGAAAATTGTGCACAACGTGGGCAGCGGATGTAGTTTTTCAACGCAGCTGCTGCCCAATCTATGTCCTGGGGAGGAGGGGGCGGAGTTACGGCCACGCATGCGCGTTCGGAAATGGCGGACGCGACGTACAAAAAAACGTTACATTGAACGTTTTTTTGTGCCGACGGTCCGCCAAAACACAACTGATCCAGTGCACGACGGACGCGACGTGTGGCCATCCGTCGCGATCCGTCGGCAATACAAGTCTATGGGCAAAAAACGCATCCTGCGGGCACATTTGCAGGATCTGTTTTTTGTCCAAAACGATGGATTGCGACGGATGCCAAACGACGCAAGTGTGAAAGTAGCCTTAGGGCTAGGGTTAGGGTTGGGGCTAAAGTTAGGGCTAGGGTTAGGGTTGGAGCTAAAGTTAGGGCTAGGGATAGGGTTGGGGCTAAATTTAGGGTTAAGGTTAGGGCTAGGGTTGCGGCTAAAGTTAGGGTTAGAGTTGGGATTAGGGTTAGGATTAGGGTTGGTATTAGGGTTAGGGTTGGAATTAGGGTTACGCTTGGGATTAGGGTTAGGTTTGGGATTAGGGATTATGGTTAAGGTTAGGGTTGGGATTAGGAGTGTATTGGGATTAGGGTTAGGTTTGAGGTTAGGGTTGAGATTAGGATTAGGGGTGTGTTGGATTTAGGGTTTTGATTAGGGTTATGGTTAGGGTTGACATTAGGGTTGTTTTGGGTTGTGATTATCGTTAGTTATGATTAGGATTATGGATTGGGTTGGGATTAGGGTTAGGGGTGTGTTGGGGTTAGGGTGGGAGCTAGAATTGGGGGGTTTCCACTGTTTAGGTACATCAGGGGGTCTCCAAACACGACAGCCAATTTTGCACTCAAAATGTCAAATGGTGCTCCCTCCCTTCTGAGCTCTGCCGTGTGCCCAAACAGTGGGTTACCCCCACATATGGGGCATCAGCGTACTCAAGATAAATTGGACAAAAACTTTTGGGGTCCAATTTCTCCTGTTACCCTTGTGAAAATAAAAACTTGGGGGCTACACAATCTTTTTTGTGGAAAAAAAATATTTTTTATTTTCATGACTCTGCATTATAAACTTCTGTGAAGCACTTGGGCATTCAAAGTTCTCACCACACATCTAGATAAGTTCCTTGGTGGGTCTAGTTTCCAAAATAGGGTCACTTGTGGGGGGTTACTACTGTTTAGGTACACCAGGGCTCTGCTAATGCAACATAAAGCCCACAGACCATTCTATCTAAGTCTGCATTCCAAAATGGCGCTCATTCCCTTCTGAGCTCTGCGGTGCGCCCAAACAGTGGTTTACCCCCACATATGGGGCATCTGTGTACTCGGAATAAATTGGACAACAACTTTAGTGGTCCAATTTCTCCTGTTACCCTTGTGAAAATAAAAACTTGGGAGCTACAATATCTTTTTGTTGAAAAAAAAATATTTTTTATTTTCACGACTCTGCATTATAAACTTCTGTGAAGCTCTCGGGTATTTAATGTTCTCACCACACATCTAGATAAGTTCCTTGGGGGGTCTAGTTTCCAAAATGGGGTCACTTGTGGGGGATTCTACTGTTTAGGTACATCAGGGGCTCTGCAAACGCAACATAATGCCCGCAGACCATTCTATCAAAGTCTGCATTCCAAAACGGCGCTCCTTCCTTCCGAGCTCTGCCGTGCGCCTAAACAGTGGTTTACCCCCACATATGGGGTACCAGCATACTCAGGACAAACCAGGGATTCAAGCTTCAGGAGGCTAATTTGCATATTCCAGGTGCCTTCTGGGAGAAGCGAAGTCTCCCTAAGCTAGAAGATCGTTGGGTACAGCCGGGACCAGCTGCTTCGAAAGCATCACCAAACCAGGGATTCAAGCTTCAGGAGGCTAATTTGCATATTCCAGGTGCCTTCTGGGAGAAGCGAAGTCTCCCTAAGCTAGAAGATCGTTGGGTACAGCCGGGACCAGCTGCTTCGAAAGCATCACCAAACCAGGGATTCAAGCTTCAGGAGGCTAATTTGCATATTCCAGGTGCCTTCTGGGAGAAGCGAAGTCTCCCTAAGCTAGAAGATCGTTGGGTACAGCCGGGACCAGCTGCTTCGAAAGCATCACCAAACCAGGGATTCAAGCTTCAGGAGGCTAATTTGCATATTCCAGGTGCCTTCTGGGAGAAGCGAAGTCTCCCTAAGCTAGAAGATCGTTGGGTACAGCCGGGACCAGCTGCTTCGAAAGCATCACCAAACCAGGGATTCAAGCTTCAGGAGGCTAATTTGCATATTCCAGGTGCCTTCTGGGAGAAGCGAAGTCTCCCTAAGCTAGAAGATCGTTGGGTACAGCCGGGACCAGCTGCTTCGAAAGCATCACCAAACCAGGGATTCAAGCTTCAGGAGGCTAATTTGCATATTCCAGGTGCCTTCTGGGAGAAGCGAAGTCTCCCTAAGCTAGAAGATCGTTGGGTACAACCGGGACCAGCTGCTTCGAAAGCATCACCAAACCAGGGATTCAAGCTTCAGGAGGCTAATTTGCATATTCCAGGTGCCTTCTGGGAGAAGCGAAGTCTCCCTAAGCTAGAAGATCGTTGGGTACAGCCGGGACCAGCTGCTTCGAAAGCATCACCAAACCGCGCGCCTTAAGGCGCGCAAATTTTTGCCTGTAGGACATTATTGCAAGAGAGCTTGGCTGAGTAGATTACACAAGAAGGAAAACACACAGCAAGTCAGCAGGATCTAGGAGCAACATGGCAGATGTGACAACCTACATGGTGAGCTGCAGCATGTGCTACATGTTCACAGATCGACCAGAAGAAGAATCCAATTGTAGACTAGTGGCCCTTTTAGAAGAAAAGGTGCGGGGTCTGGAAGAAAGAATAGCAACTTTGAAACTCATCAAAGAGAATGAAGACTTTCTAGACAGAACAGAAGCATCTCTACTGGTCACAGAAGGTGCAAAAAGTGTCAGAGAACCTCCAAAAGCAGATGAGTGGAAGCATGTGACCAAAAGAAGCAAGAAGACCATGGAGAAATCACCAACCACACAACTGAAGAACCGATATCAAATCTTTGTAGAGGATGAAGATGGCACACCTAAGAATGAAGCAATACCAGCAAGCAAAAAAGAAAAGGGCACACAGCAACAAGTGACAGCAAAAAGTACAGCCAAGAAGCAACGAAGAGTGGTGGTGGTGGGAGACTCACTACTGAGAGGCACCGAAGCAGCCATCTGCAGACCGGACATAACTGCAAGAGAAGTATGCTGCCTTCCAGGTGCGATGATCAAGGATGTGACCGATAGGATACCAAAGCTCTTCAGCTCCAAGGACGTCCACCCATTTCTTCTGATACATGTTGGCACCAATGACACGGCAAGGAAGGACCTACCGACAATCTGCAAGGACTTTGAAGAGTTGGGGAAGAAAGTAAAGGAACTGGATGCACAGGTAGTTTTTTCTTCTATCCTTCCAGTAGACGGGCATGGCACCAGGAGATGGAACAGGATCCTTGATGCAAACAACTGGCTAAGACGATGGTGCAGACAACAAGGATTTGGATTCCTGGACCACGGTGTGAATTACTGGTATGATGGACTCCTCGCCAGAGATGGACTACACCTCAACAAACCTGGGAAACACACATTCGCCAGAAGACTCGCTACACTCATCAGGAGGGCGTTAAACTAGAAGAAGAGGGGACGGGAAGAAAAACATTAGACTCGAACAAAGACGACCCAGGAAAACATACTCAGAAGGGAGGTAAGAACATTTCTAAAACAATCCACAGTGAGGAGATTGGAACAAAACAAAATCCTCTAAACTGCATGCTCGCAAACGCCAGAAGCCTGACAAACAAGATGGAAGAACTAGAAGCAGAAATATCTACAGGTAACTTTGACATAGTGGGAATAACCGAGACATGGTTAGATGAAAGCTATGACTGGGCAGTTAACTTACAGGGTTACAGTCTGTTTAGAAAGGATCGTAAAAATCGGAGAGGAGGAGGGGTTTGTCTCTATGTAAAGTCTTGTCTAAAGTCCACTTTAAGGGAGGATATTAGCGAAGGGAATGAGGATGTCGAGTCCATATGGGTTGAAATTCATGGACGGAAAAATGGTAACAAAATTCTCATTGGGGTCTGTTACAAACCCCCAAATATAACAGAAAGCATGGAAAGTCTACTTCTAAAGCAGATAGATGAAGCTGCAACCCATAATGAGGTCCTGGTTATGGGGGACTTTAACTACCCGGATATTAACTGGGAAACAGAAACCTGTGAAACCCATAAAGGCAACAGGTTTCTGCTAATAACCAAGAAAAATTATCTTTCACAATTGGTGCAGAATCCAACCAGAGGAGCAGCACTTTTAGACCTAATACTATCTAATAGACCTGACAGAATAACAAATCTGCAGGTGGTTGGGCATTTAGGAAATAGCGACCACAATATTGTGCAGTTTCACCTGTCTTTCACTAGGGGGACTTGTCAGGGAGTCACAAAAACATTGAACTTTAGGAAGGCAAAGTTTGAACAGCTTAGAGATGCCCTTAATCTGTTAGACTGGGACAATATCCTCAGAAATGAGAATACAGATAATAAATGGGAAATGTTTAAGAACATCCTAAATAGGCAGTGTAAGCGGTTTATACCTTGTGGGAATAAAAGGACTAGAAATAGGAAAAACCCAATGTGGCTAAACAAAGAAGTAAGACAGGCAATTAACAGTAAAAAGAAAGCATTTGCACTACTAAAGCAGGATGGCACCATTGAAGCTCTAAAAAACTATAGGGAGAAAAATACTTTATCTAAAAAACTAATTAAAGCTGCCAAAAAGGAAACAGAGAAGCACATTGCTAAGGAGAGTAAAACTAATCCCAAACTGTTCTTCAACTATATCAATAGTAAAAGAATAAAAACTGAAAATGTAGGCCCCTTAAAAAATAGTGAGGAAAGAATGGTTGTAGATGACGAGGAAAAAGCTAACATATTAAACACCTTCTTCTCCACGGTATTCACGGTGGAAAATGAAATGCTAGGTGAAATCCCAAGAAACAATGAAAACCCTATATTAAGGGTCACCAATCTAACCCAAGAAGAGGTGCGAAACCGGCTAAATAAGATTAAAATAGATAAATCTCCGGGTCCGGATGGCATACACCCACGAGTACTAAGAGAACTAAGTAATGTAATAGATAAACCATTATTTCTTATTTTTAGTGACTCTATAGCGACAGGGTCTGTTCCGCAGGACTGGCGCATAGCAAATGTGGTGCCAATATTCAAAAAGGGCTCTAAAAGTGAACCTGGAAATTATAGGCCAGTAAGTCTAACCTCTATTGTTGGTAAAATATTTGAAGGGTTTCTGAGGGATGTTATTCTGGATTATCTCAATGAGAATAACTGTTTAACTCCATATCAGCATGGGTTTATGAGAAATCGCTCCTGTCAAACCAATCTAATCAGTTTTTATGAAGAGGTAAGCCATAGGCTGGACCACGGTGAGTCATTGGACGTGGTATATCTCGATTTTTCCAAAGCGTTTGATACCGTGCCGCACAAGAGGTTGGTACACAAAATGAGAATGCTTGGTCTGGGGGAAAATGTGTGTAAATGGGTTAGTAACTGGCTTAGTGATAGAAAGCAGAGGGTGGTTATAAATGGTATAGTCTCTAACTGGGTCGCTGTGACCAGTGGGGTACCGCAGGGGTCAGTATTGGGACCTGTTCTCTTCAACATATTCATTAATGATCTGGTAGAAGGTTTACACAGTAAAATATCGATATTTGCAGATGATACAAAACTATGTAAAGCAGTTAATACAAGAGAAGATAGTATTCTGCTGCAGATGGATCTGGATAAGTTGGAAACTTGGGCTGAAAGGTGGCAGATGAGGTTTAACAATGATAAATGTAAGGTTATACACATGGGAAAAGGGAATCAATATCACCATTACACACTGAACGGGAAACCACTGGGTAAATCTGACAGGGAGAAGGACTTGGGGATCCTAGTTAATGATAAACTTACCTGGAGCAGCCAGTGCCAGGCAGCAGCTGCCAAGGCAAACAGGATCATGAGGTGCATTAAAAGAGGTCTGGATACACATGATGAGAGCATTATACTGCCTCTGTACAAATCCCTAGTTAGACCGCACATGGAGTACTGTGTCCAGTTTTGGGCACCGGTGCTCAGGAAGGATATAATGGAACTAGAGAGAGTACAAAGGAGGGCAACAAAATTAATAAAGGGGATGGGAGAACTACAATACCCAGATAGATTAGCGAAATTAGGATTATTTAGTCTAGAAAAAAGACGACTGAGGGGCGATCTAATAACCATGTATAAGTATATAAGGGGACAATACAAATATCTCGCTGAGGATCTGTTTATACCAAGGAAGGTGACGGGCACAAGGGGGCATTCTTTGCGTCTGGAGGAGAGAAGGTTTTTCCACCAACATAGAAGAGGATTCTTTACTGTTAGGGCAGTGAGAATCTGGAATTGCTTGCCTGAGGAGGTGGTGATGGCGAACTCAGTCGAGGGGTTCAAGAGAGGCCTGGATGTCTTCCTGGAGCAGAACAATATTGTATCATACAATTATTAGGTTCTGTAGAAGGACGTAGATCTGGGTATTTATTATGATGGAATATAGGCTGAACTGGATGGACAAATGTCTTTTTTCGGCCTTACTAACTATGTTACTATGTTACTATGTAAATTGGACAACAAGTTTTGGGGTCCAATTTCTCTTGTTACCCTTGTGAAAATAAAAACTTGGGGGCTACACAATCTTTTTTGCGGAAAAAAAATATTTTTTATTTTCACGACTCTGCATTATAAACTTCTGTGAAGCACTTGGGCATTCAAAGTTCTCACCACACATCTACATAAGTTCCTTGGGGGGTCTAGTTTCCAAAATAGGGTCACTTGTGGAGGGTTTCTACTGATTAGGTATATCAGGGGCTCTGCAAACGCAACATAACGCCCACAGACCATTATATCTAAGTCTGCATTCCAAAACGGCGCTCCTTCCCTTCCGAGCTCTGCCGTGCGCCGAAACAGTGGTTTACCCCCACATATGGGGCATCAGCATACTCGGGATAAATTTGACAACAACTTTTAGAGTCCAATTTTTCTTGTTACCCTTGTGAAAATAAAAACTTGGGGGCTACAATATCTTTTTGTTGAAAAAAAATATTTTTTATTTTCACGACTCTGCATTATAAACTTCTGTGAAGCTCTCGGGTATTTAATGTTCTCACCACACATCTAGATAAGTTCCTTGGGGGGTCTAGTTTCCAAAATGGGGTCACTTGTGGGGGATTCTACTGTTTAGGTACATCAGGGGCTCTGCAAACGCAACATAACGCCCGCAGACCATTCTATCAAAGTCTGCATTCCAAAACGGCGCTCCTTCCTTCCGAGCTCTGCCGTGCGCCTAAACAGTGGTTTACCCCCACATATGGGGTACCAGCATACTCAGGACAAATTGGACAACAAGTTTTGGGGTCCAATTTCTCTTGTTACCCTTGTGAAAATAAAAACTTGGGGGCTAAAAAATCTTTTTTGTGGAAAAAAAATATTTTTTATTTTCACGACTCTGCATTATAAACTTCTGTGAAGCACTTGGGCATTCAAAGTTCTCACCACACATTTACATAAGTTCCATGGGGGGTCTAGTTTCCAGAATGGGGTCATTTGTGGAGGGTTTCTACTGATTAAGCACATCAGGGGCTCTCCAAACGCGACATGGCGTCCGATCTCAATTCCAGCCAATTCTACATTGAAAAAGTAAAACGGCACTCCTTTTCTTCCAAGCTCTGCGGTGCGCCCAAACAGTGGTTTACCCCCACATATGGGGTATCGACGTACTCAGGAGAAATTGCACAAGAACTTTTGTGGTCTAATTTCTCCTGTTACCCTTGTGAAAATAAAAATTTCGGGGCAAAAATATCATTTTTGTAGAACAAATGTGATTTTTTTATTTTCACGGCTCTACATTATAAACTTCTGTGAAGCACTTGGGGGTTCAAAGTGCTCATTACACATCTAGATAAGTGCATTAAGGGGTCTAGTTTCCAAAATGGTGTCACTTGTGGGGGGTTTCCACTGTTTAGGCACATCAGGGGCTCTCCAAACGCGACATGGCGTCCAATCTCAATTCCAGCCAATTCTACATTGAAAAAGTAAAACGGCACTTCTTCACTTCCAAGCTCTGCGGTGCGCCCAAACAGTGGTTTACCCACACATATGGGGTATCGACGTATTCAGGAGAAATTGCACAATAACTTTTGTCATCTAGTTTCTCCTGTTACCCTTGTGAAAATAAGAATTTGTGGGCGAAAAGATCATTTTTGTGTAAACAAATGCGATTTTTTATTTTCACAGCTCTACGTTATAAACTTCTGTGAAGCACTTGGGGGTTCAAAGTGCTCATTACACATCTAGATAAGTGCATTAAGGGGTCTAGTTTACAAAATGGTGTCACTTGTTCGGAGTTTCAACTGTTTAGGCACATCAGGGGCTCTCTAAATGTGACATGGCGTCTGATCTCAATTCCAGCCAATTCTGCATTGAAAAAGTCAAACGGCGCTCCTTCACTTCCAAGTTCTGCAGTGCGCCCAAAAAGTGGTTTACCCCCACATTTGGGGTATTGGCGTGTTCAGAAGAAATTGCAGAACAAAATGTATGGTTACATTTCTGTTTTTACACATGTGAAAATAAAAAAAATGGTTCTGAATTAGAATGTTTGCAAAAAAAAGTTAAATGTTCATTTTTTCCTTCCACATTGTTTCAGTTCCTGTGAAGCACGTAAAGGGTTAATAAACTTCTTGAATGTGGTTTTGAGAACCTTGAGGGGTGCAGTTTTTAGAATGGTGTCACACTTCATTATTTTCTATCATATAGACCCCTCAAAATGACTTCAAATGTGATGTGGTCCCTAAAAAAAAATGGTGTTGTAAAAATGAGAAATTGCTGGTTAACTTTTAACCCTTATAACTCCCTCACACAAAAAAATTAGTTTCCAAAATTGTGCTGTTGTAAAGTAGACATGTGGTAAATGTTATTTATTAACTATTTTTTGTGACATATCTCTCTGATTTAAGAGCATAAAAATACAAAGTTTGAAAATTGCAAAATGTTAAAAATTTTCGCCATATTTCCATTTTTTTCATAAATAATCGCAAGTAATATCAAAGAAATGTTACCACTAACATGAAGTACAATATGTCACGAAAAAACAATCTCAGAATCAGCAGGATGCGTTGAAGCGTTCCAGAGTTATAACCTCATAAAGTGACAGTGGTCAGAATTGTAAAAATTGGCTCGGTCATTAAGTATCAAATTGGCTCTGTCACTAAGGGGTTAAGTATATCAATAAAGTTTTGTCAACACCAAACACCAGGGAGTATCAAACACAATGCAGCTTTATTTCACCCCTTAGTGACCGGGCCAATTTTGACCTTAATGACTAGGCCAATTTTTAACAATTCTGACCACTGTCACTTGATGAGGTTATATCTCTGGAACGCTTCGACGCATCCCACTGATTCTCAGATTGTTAGTGGTCAAATTTCTTCTATATAACTTGTTTATGTAAGAAAAAAATGGAAATTTGGCAAAAATTTAGAAGATTTTGCAATTTTCTAACTTTCATGTTTTATGCCCTTAAATCAGAGATTCGTGTCATACAAAATAGTAAATAAATAACATTTGCCATATGTCAGCTTTACATCAGCACTAGTGTTGAGCGATACCTTCCGATATTCAAAGGTATCGGTATCGGATGGTATCGTCCGATACCCCAAAAATATCGGATATCGCCAATACCGATACCCGATACCAATACAAGTCAATGGGACACAAATATCGGAAGGTATCCTGGATGGTTCCCAGGGTCTGAAGGAGAGGAAACTCTCCTTCAGGCCCTGGGATCCATATTCATGTTAAAAATAAAGAATAAAAATAAATAATATGGCTATACTCACCCCTCCGAAGGACCCTGGCTGTCACAGCTGCAAGCGTCCGCCTCTGTTCCAGAGAATTGCAGAGAGTGAAGGACGTTCGATGACATCGCGGTCAGGTGACCGGTCACCTGACCGCTCACATGACCATGACGTCATCGAAGGTCCTTCACTCACTGCATTCTTAGGGACGGAGGCAGACGCTTGCAGCGGTGACAGCCAGGTTTGCCGGAGGGGTGAGTATAGCCATATTTTTAATTTTTATTCTTTATTTTTTACATGAATATGAATCCCAAGGCCTGAAGGAGAGTCTCCTCTCCTCCAGACCCTTGGAACCATACGCACCGCACACGCCGATTCCGATTTCCGATATCGCAAAAATATCGGAACTCCGTATCGGAATTCCGATACAGCAAATATCGGCCAATACCCGATATTTGCAGTATTGGAATGCTCAACACTAATCAGCACAATAAGGAAACAATTTTTTTAGTTAGGTCATTATAAGGGTTAAAAGTTGACCAGCGATTTCTCATTTCTCTAATAAAATTAGGGTCCACCTCAAATTTGAAGTGACTTTGGGGGATCGGTATGACAGAAAATGCCCAAAAGTGACAACATTCTAAAACTGCACCCCTCTCGGTGTGCAAAACCACATTCAAAATTGTATTAACCCTTCAGGTGTTTCACGAGAACTAAAGCAATGCGGAAGGAAAAAAAATGAACATTTAACTTTTTTCACAAAATATTTAAATTTACACCCAAACTTTTTTTATTTTCACAAGGGAATCAGGAGAAAATGGACCATAAAATTTGTTGTGCAATTTCTCCTGAGTACGTCGATACCCCACATGTGGTAGACAGCCAGTGCTTGGGTGCATGGCAGAGATCAGAAGAAAGGGAGCACCGTTTGACTTTTTGAATGCAAAATTGGCTGGAATCGATGACGGGCACCATGTTGCATTTGGAGACCCCCTGATGTGGCTACACAGTGGAAATTCCCTAGTTCTAAAACACAGCCCTAACCCCAACCCTATCCCCAACACACCCCTAATCCCAACCCTTACCCTAACCACAACCATAACCCTTACCTTAGCCCCAACCTTAACCCTAAATGCAAAGAATGGAAAAAAATACAATTTCTTTATTTTATTATTTTTATCTTTATCTTTATTTTATAGGGGGTGACAAAAAAAGGGGTTTGATGGACTTTATTATTTTTATCACTGTGATAGGATCTATTACAGTGATCAAAATGAACCAATAGGAAAAATCTCCTATTGTTGCTGGGTTCTGGCCGGCAGATCTCTGTGGAAGCACTGTGCATGCGCCCACCATTTTCTTCCAGGAAGATGACGCACAGGGCCAGGGGGATGGAGCAGGAGGGTCCTGGGATGGCGGAGCTACCGGGGTGGCTTGGGGGACCCCATTTCATTCTCCTCTGGTAGGCTAGATTATATCAGAGGAGAGAGAAACAAATGAAAAATCAGACGTTTTTTATTGAAATCGCCGTTATTCGGTAAATAACGGTGATCACGTGACTGGGGACTGTAAAAACTGACTCGAATCATGTCACAGCACGAACACTGCCGGAAAAAGCCGAAGACTGCCGAGTGCAGTGAATACGGCTGGAAGGTAATATGCAGCCCTAGTAGCAGATGCAGCCAGGAGACAGCGGGACGGGAGGATGCGTCGCTGGACAGGTAAGTATAATTCTAATGTTTTTTATTAATTTTATGTTTTCTTTTACAGGCTCTGGACCCGAACTGTAGCATGGGTTTCCCATGGAAACCCGTGTTTGGGACCTTGTGTTCGGTATGGGTCCAGAACTTTACAGTTCGGGTTCGCCCATCCCTAGTTATAAATCATTCTTAGATTAAATTTTTTAATTTACTTCTGTATTGTAAAACTTGGGACCATTTAAATGCATTAAAAAGTGATTGATTCACATATGGATGGTTATGTCAGGGTATCCAACTTTGTTTTTTATTTTTTTAGGACAGAACTTTTTTTTATGAACACATTCGATGACTGTACATGATTATAATTTTAAGTGATTCATGTCAACAGACCCTTACTCCTAAATGAAGAGATTAAACGCTGTCACTGTGAAATGTAAAAGAGTTATCTATAAAGTTATAAAAATTTGCACAAGTCCTTCCAGCGTCCAAAAAATCACCACGCATAATTTTTGTAAGCGGATAGATAAAAAAGTGCCCTACTTTTATCGACAGTCCAGGAATTTCTTGACGGTTGGCAACCCAGGGTTGTGTGACAATCTGCTTCAACATAAAGTAATATTATGCTTTAATGTATCAGTGACAATGTAATATCTTAGATGGTCACTAGTGGTGATGAGTTAATTTGGAGGACCACTTTCGATGTGAATATTTCTCTGTCGAATGATGACAGAAGTATTCTAGGAGTGATACCTTTATTGGCTAGCCAGAAAATAATACATTTGCAGCTTTCAGAGCACAGTGGCTCCTTCTTCAGTCCTGCACCTTAGTGTCCGCTGCGTCAACATGAAGCCAGTATATCATTTAACCAAGACCTATACACAAATAATGCAGATGGACAGATCGGATCTCCATCATCCAATATTGAGACCACAGATAATCACAGCTTTCCTGGTAAATGTAATTGTGACAAGATACCATTTGTCACAGTGCGTGCAAGGCGTGTGTTATCTATGTTATTTATATGTCTGTGGTGCACAAGGTGACATATGATCTAGATAACAGCACAATTGATTTTAGTATTGGTAAAGTGGCATTATCAGATTAGGCATGGTTTCCCACATTATTACTACCCCCTATTGCCCATGTGTATATGTGTGGTTGTGAATACACAGACACTGAGGAAAGGCATCTGCCTCTGACACCGAGCTGTGAAATTACACACATGATTCAAAGGAAAATTGTATCATCAGTGAGTGACCTATTGATTAATTCGGCCTTTTACACGAAATGTATTCTTTATGTTTTTCTTTCCTAAATCACAATCTATAATAGAAATTAAATATAAGAAATTTAGCAATTTTCACACTGACCACCGGGGTTTTTTTTAGACTCTTACTTCCTGTTTAAGGAAATTCACATGTATATTAGCAGCAATAGAGTGACTCAGACCCTATTTTTTGTATTGATACATCTAATGAGCATGTGCGAAGGTCATTGTGAAGGGAGGGGTAGCAGGGTCACCTTGTGTGAATGGTGGATTCTGTATAATCAGCTGCATATACAGGTGTTATCTGTCATGTAATCCTGCCTCTGATGATAAGGAGTCTGCTGAAAACTCTTCCTGAAAAGACAGAATGCATGAGTCTAAAATAGCTCCAGTAGCCACTGCAAGATTTTTCATTTTGATTTTAATATATAGTGATATGTTAAAAAAAATTGTCATTTAAAAGAAATATATAAAACAATAGATCATTTTCTGATGACAAATTCCCTTTAAAATTAGATAATGATGCGTGATGATTAGGGTTGAGCGAAACGGGTCGTTCATTTTCAAAAGTCGCCGACTTTTAGCAAAGTCGGGTTTCATGAAACCCGATCCGACCCCTGTGCGGGGTCGGCCATGCGGTACGCGACTTTCGCGCCAAAGTCGCGTTTCAATGACGCGAAAAGCGCCATTTCTCAGCCAATGAAGGTAAACGCAGAGTGTGGGCAGCGTGATGACATAGGTCCTGGTCCCCACCATCTTAGAGAAGGGCATTGCAGTGATTGGCTTGCTGTCTGCGGCGTCACAGGGGCTATAAAGAGGCGTTCCGCCATGTTACTGCTGCTGATCTGAGCTTAGGGAGAGGTTGCTGCCGCTTCGTCAGAAGCAGGGATAGCGTTAGGCAGGGTCCATTAACCACCAAACCGCTTGTGCTGTAGCGATTTCCACTGCCCAACACCACCTTCGGTGTGCAGGGACAGTGGAAGCTCCTTTTTTTTTTTTTTTCCTCAGCGCTGTAGCTCATTGGGCTGCCCTAGAAGGCTCCCTGATAGCTGCATTGCTGTGTGTACGCCGCTGTGCAAACCAACTGCTTTTTTCAAAGCACAAATCCTCTTGTTCCTTCCTTTCTGCACAGCTATCTTGTTTGTTTGTCCACACTTTTTATTTAATTTGTGCATCAGTCCACTCCTTATTGCTGCCTGCCATACCTGGCTGAGATTACTGCAGGGAGATAGTAATTGAAGGACAGTTCCTATTTTTTTTTTTTTTTTTTGTGGGAGATTAAGATTGACATTTCTGCTAGAGTGCCATCCCTGTCTGTGTCATCTCTCACTCAGTGGGCCATAGAAAGCCTATTTATTTTTTTGCTTGATTTGAGTTCCAAAATCTACCTGAAAAAATCACAACATCAATCAGTGGGAGAAAAATATTGGCCTCAGGGCTTGTGTGCCACTCTTGACTCCTGTGTGTGCCATCTCTCACTCAGTGGGCCATAGAAAGCCTATTAATTTTTTTGCTTGATTTGGGTTCTAAATTCTACCTGAAAAAATCAATAAATCAATCAGTGGGAGATTAATATTGGCCTTTGGGCTTGTGTGCCAGTCCTAAGCGTGCCATCTCTCTCTCTCAGATAGTGGGCCATAGAAAGCCTATTTATTATTTTTTTTATTGGGTTTATAAATTTTCCCTGGAAAAAAAAAAAAAGTGGGAGATTAATATTGGCCTCTGGGCTTGTGTGCCAGTCCTGAGCGTGCCATCTCGCTCACAAATAGTGGGCCATAGAAAGCCTATTTATTTTTTTGGTTGATTTGGGTTCTAAATTCTACCTGAAAAAATCAATAAATCAATCAGTGGGAGATTAATATTGGCCTTTGGGCTTGTGTGCCAGTCCTAAGCGTGCCATCTCTCTCTCTCAGATAGTGGGCGATAGAAAGCCTATTTATTATTTTTTTTATTGGGTTTATAAATTTTCACTGGAAAAAAAAAAAAAAGTGGGAGATTAATATTGGCCTCTGGGCTTGTGTGCCAGTCCTGAGCGTGCCATCTCTCTCACAAATATTGGGCCATAGAAAGCCTATTTATTTTTTGGGTTGATTTGGGTTCTAAATTCTACCTGAAAAAAATCAATAAATCAATCAGTGGGAGATAAATATTGGCCTCTGGGCTTGTGTGCCACTCCTGACTCCTGTGTGCGTCATCTCTCACTCAGTGGGCGCTAGAAAGCCTATTTTTTGTTTTATTTGTTTTCTAAATTCTCCCTGAAAAAATCATTTTATTTTATTTGGTTTCTAAATTATTCCTGAAAAAATCATTTTTTTTGTATTTTTTTTTTCTAAAGTCTCCCTGAAAAAAAAAAAAAAATCAAATCAGTGGGAGATTAATATTGCCCTTTCTGCTTGTGTGCCAGTCTTGACTCCTGGGTGTGCCATCTCTCTCTCTCCAATTGTGGGCCATAGAAAGCCTATTAATTTTTTTGCTTGATTTGGGTTCCAAAATCTACCTGAAAAAATCACTAAATCAATCAGTGGGAGATAAATATTGGCCTCTGGGCTTGTGTGCCACTCCTGACTCCTGTGTGCGTCCTCTCTCACTCAGTGGGCCCTACAAAGCCTATTTTTTTTTTATTTGTTTTCTAAATTCTCCCTGAAACAATCATTTTATTTTATTTTGTTTCTAAATTCTTCCTGAAAAATTCATTTTTTTGTATTTTTTTTTCTAAAGTCTCCCTGAAAAAAAAAAAAAAAATCAAATCAGTGGGAGATTAATATTGCCCTTTCTGCTTGTGTGCCAGTCTTGACTCCTGGGTGTGCCATCTCTCTCTCTCCAATTGTGGGCCATAGAAAGCCTATTTATTTTTTTGCTTGATTTGGGTTCCAAAATCTACCTGAAAAAATCACTAAATCAATCAGTGGGAGATAAATATTGGCCTCTGGGCTTGTGTGCCACTCCTGACTCCTGTGTGCGTCCTCTCTCACTCAGTGGGCCATAGAAAGCCTATTTTTTTTTTTATTTGTTTTCTAAATTCTCCCTGAAACAATCATTTCATTTTATTTGGTTTATAAATTCTTCCTTAAAAAATCATTTTTTTTTATTATTTTTTTTTTCTAAAGTCTCCCTTTTAAAAAAAAAAAAACAAATCAGTGGGAGATTAATATTTACATTTGCGCTTCAGTGACAGTCCTGCGTGTGTGGCATCTCTCTCATTTGTTGCCACCAACAACAGAGTGTGTAACATTGTGCCTGATTTTCGTTGTGGTCTCACCCACCTGTAAAGGGGTAGCTAAATCATACTGAAGTTATAGCTCACCGTGTAAGTTGTGTGACAGCAACAAATACCGTTAGTTTGGTAACGTTTTTAAAACAATGAGGAAGTCTGGTGGAAGAGGTCGTGGCCGGGGGCGTTCATTGTCAGCTGGTAATGAGGGTAGTGGTAGTGGTGGAGCATCAGGTGGTCATGGGAAAAAAAATATTGCACCTAAGTCTGGAGCTGTGGAGCCAGGTTCGTTGTCTGGCTACACAAGGCCTCGAACGCTCCCTTTTCTGGGAGTAGGAAAACCGCTTTTAAAGCCGGAGCAGCAAGAGCAAGTTTTGGCTTATCTTGCTGACTCAGCCTCTAGCTCTTTTGCCTCCTCTCGTGAAACTGGTAAAAGTAAAAGCAGCGCGTCGTTAGTGGATGTTCACGGTCAGGGACAAGTCGCTTCCTTGTCCTCTTCAGCAAAAACAACAACAGAGAAGAATGCAGCAGGCGACACAACGGGTTACTCCATGGAGCTCTTTACACATACCGTCCCTGGCTTAGAAAGTGAAGCAGTTAACAGTCCATGCCCATTACAAGTTGAATCTGACATGGAGTGCACTGATGCACAGCCACAGCCAGACTACTATGCTGGTCCTTTGACTCAGACCACAACATTGCCCTCGCAGGGTGCTGATCAAGAATCAGACCCTGATGAGACTATGTTGCCCCATCACGAACGCTATACCACCGACCGACACGGTGACACAGACGAAGTTGCACACGAGCTACAAGAAGAGGTAATGGATGACCCAGTTCTTGACCCCGATTGGCAGCCATTGGGGGAACAGGGTGCAGGCGGCAGCAGTTCTGACGCGGAGGAGGAGGGGCCGCAGCAGGCATCAACATCGCAACAGGTTCCATCTGCCGGGCCCGTATCTTGCCCAAAACGCGTGGCAAAGTCAAAACCTGTTGGAGGACAACGTGGCCATCCGGTTAAAGCTCAGTCTGCAATGCCTGAAAAGGTATCCGATGCTAGAAAGAGTGCAGTCTGGCATTTTTTTAAACAACATCCAATTGATCAGCGCAAAGTCATCTGTCAAAAATGTTCAACTACCTTAAGCAGAGGGCAGAATCTGAAAAGTCTCAATACAAGTTGCATGCATAGACATTTAACCACCATGCATTTGCAAGCTTGGACTAACTACCAAACGTCCCTTAAGGTTGTAGCACCCTCGGCCAATGAAGCTAGTCATCAACGCAACATCCCTTCCGGCAGTGTAGGGCCACCATTTTCTGCACCACCTGCAGTATATGTGCAGGTTTCTTTGCCAGGCCAAAGCAGTCAGGGTCAGGGAATCACCAGTTTCGTAGTAGGAAACACTGCATCTAGGGCACCGGCGGCAACAATACCATCTCCCACCGTCTCTCAGTCTGCCATGTCCACCGGCACCCCCGCTAGTTCCACGATCTCCAGCTCTCCAGTCCAGCTCACCCTACATGAGACTATGGTTAGAAAAAGGAAGTACTTAGCCTCGCATCCGCGTACACAGGGTTTGAACGCCCACATAGCTAGACTAATCTCGTTAGAGATGATGCCCTACCGGTTAGTTGAAAGCGAAGCTTTCAAAGCCCTGATGGACTACGCTGTACCACGCTACGAGCTACCCAGTCGACACTTTTTTTCCAGAAAAGCCATCCCAGCCCTCCACCAGCATGTTAAAGAGCGCATCGTCCATGCACTCAGGCAATCTGTGAGCACAAAGGTGCACCTGACAACAGATGCATGGACCAGTAGGCATGGCCAGGGACGTTACGTGTCCATCACGGCACACTGGGTAAATGTGGTGGATGCAGGGTCCACAGGGGACAGCAAGTTTGGGACAGTTCTGCCTAGCCTACGGTCTAGGAAACAGTTGGCTGTAGCCGTTCGCACCCCCTCCTCCTCCTCCTCGTCCTCCTGCAGAAGCGAGACCTCGTCCACAGACCGCAATCGCACAACCACTCCATCCGCAGCTGCCACTGTTGCACACCAGGTCTCCCATTATGGGGCAGCTACTGGCAAACGTCAGCAGGCTGTATTGGCTATGAAGTGTTTGGGCGACAACAGACACACCGCTGAAGTTCTGTTCGAGTTCTTGCAGAAAGAAACGCAGTCGTGGCTGGGCACTGTAGATCTTGAGGCAGGCAAGGTAGTGAGTGATAACGGAAGGAATTTCATGGCTGCCATCTCCCTTTCCCAACTGAAACACATTCCTTGCCTGGCTCACACCTTAAACCTGGTGGTGCAGTGCTTCCTGAAAAGTTATCCGGGGTTATCCGACCTGCTCCTCAAAGTGCGTGGACTTTGCTCACATATCCGCCGTTCGCCCGTATACTCCAGCCGTATGCAGACCTATCAGCGTTCTTTGAACCTTCCCCAGCATCGCCTAATCATAGACGTTGCAACAAGGTGGAACTCAACACTGCACATGCTTCAGAGACTGTGTGAACAGAGGCGGGCTGTTATGTTTTTGTGGGAGGATACACATACACGGGCAGGCAGTAGGATGGCAGACATGGAGTTGTCAGGTGTGCAGTGGTCGAAGATTCAAGACATGTGTCAAGTAGTGTTGAGCATTCCGATACCGCAATTATCGGGTATCGGCCGATACTTGCGGTATCGGAATTCCGATACCGAGATCCGATACTTTTGTGGTATCGGGTATCGGTATCGGATACATAGAGATGTGTAAAATAAAGAATTAAAATAAAAAATATTGATATATTTACCTCTCCGGCGGCCCCTGGACTCAGCGCGGGTAACCGGCAGGCTTCGTTGTTCAAAATCAGCGCTTTTAGGACCTGAGAATCACGTCCCGGCTTCTGATTGGTCGCGGGCCGCCCATGTGACCGCCACGCGACCAATCACAAGCCGCGACGTCACCGCAAGCTATTAGCGCGCTCATTTTTGAAAAATGAGCGCGTTAATGACTTTCAAAGACGTAGCGGTTTGTGATTGGTCGCGGCCACGCGACCAATCACAAGCCGCGACGTCATCGCAAGCTATTATTTTAAAAATGAGCGCGTTAATAGCTTGCGGTGACGTCGCGGCTTGTGATTGGTCGCGGCCACGCGACCAATCACAAGCCGCTACGTCTTTGAAAGCCATTAACGCGCTCATTTTTAAAAATGAGCGCGTTAATAGCTTGCGGTGACGTCGCGGCTTGTGATTGGTCGCGTGGCCGCGACCAATCACAAGCCGCTACGTCTTTGAAAGTCATTAACGCGCTCATTTTTCAAAAATGAGCGCGCTAATAGCTTGCGGTGACGTCGCGGCTTGTGATTGGTCGCGTGGCGGTCACATGGGCGGCCCGCGACCAATCAGAAGCCGGGACGTGATTCTCAGGTCCTAAAAGCGCTGATTTTGAACAAAGAAGCCTGCCGGTTACCCGCGCTGAGTTCAGGGGCCGCCGGAGAGGTAAATATATCAATATTTTTTATTTTAATTCTTTATTTTACACATCCCTATGGATCCCAGGGCCTGAAGGAGAGTTTCCTGTCCTTCAGACCCTGGGAACCATGAAAATACCTTCCGATACTTGATGTCCCATTGACTTGTATTGGTATCGGATATCGGTATCGGCAATATCCGATATTTTTCGGGTATCGGCCGATACTATCCGATACCGATACTTTCAAGTATCGGACGGTATCGCTCAACACTAGTGTCAAGTCCTTCAGTGTTTTGAGGAATGCACATGGCTGGTTAGTGCAGACAACGCCATAATAAGCATGAGCATCCCCCTAATGCGTCTGCTGATGCAAAGTTTGACGCACATAAAGGATCAGGCGTCTGCAGCTGAGGAAGAGGAAAGCCTTGATGACAGTCAGCCATTGTCTGGCCAGGGCAGTGTACAGGACGAGGTAGCGGGCGAACAGGAGGAGGAGGACGAGGAGGATGATGGGGATGATTATATTTTTAATGAGGAAGCTTTTCCGGGGCCAGTGGAAATTGTTGGCGCGGCAAGGCCAGGTTCTGGTTTTTGGAGGGACACAAGTGACGTGGATTTGCCTGAAACTGCCCCTCAACCAAGCACAACCACAGATTTGAGAACTGGAACTTTGGGCCACATGGCGGATTATGCCTTGCGTATCCTCAAAAGGGACACACGCATAACAAAAATGATGAACGATGACGATTACTGGTTGGCCTGCCTCCTTGATCCTCGCTATAAAGGCAAATTGCAAAATATAATGCCACATGAGAACTTGGAACTAATATTAGCAACCAAACAATCAACTCTTGTTGACCGTTTGCTTCTGGCATTCCCTGCACACAGCGCCCGTGATCGTTCTAACACGAGCTGCAGGGGCCAGCAGACCAGAGGTGTTAGAGGGGCAGAAATCAGAAGTGGCGTTGGCCAGAGGGGTTTTCTGACCAGGTTGTGGAGTGATTTTGCTATGACCGCAGACAGGACAGGTACTGCAGCATCAATTCAAAGTGACAGGAGACAACATTTGTCCAGTATGGTTACTAACTATTTTTCATCCCTTATCGACGTTCTCCCTCAACCGTCATTCCTATTTGATTACTGGGCATCAAAATTAGACACCTGGCCAGAATTGGCAGAATAAGCATTGCAGGAGCTTGCTTGCCCGGCAGCTAGTGTCCTATCAGAAAGAGTATTCAGTGCTGCAGGTTCAATACTAACAGAAAAAAGGACTCGTCTGGCTACCCAAAATGTAGATGATCTAACCTTCATTAAAATGAACCACAACTGGATTTTGAAATCTTTTGCCCCACCTTACCCAGCTGACACCTAGCTTTCCTATGTAAAGGTCTTGCCTGTGGACTATTCTGAACGACTTTTCCAATCTCGTAATTTGCAGCACCTGATTGTCCAGCATCCGACATGTTAACACCTCCCTAAATGGCCAAAGTCCCCACACGGGGCCGTGGTATCGTCACTTGGCGCCAGCACCCGTGAGAGTACTGTTTGTCTGAGGAGGTGGGTGTGCCCGCTTTTGGTCGACGGCACTGCCACTAGGTCCCTCATAGTACAATAAAGTGTCTGGCGGTGGTGGTGCGCACCCAACGTCAGACACACCGTTGTAATATGAGGGGCCCTGGGCCTGTACCGCCGGCCACAAGACAGTCCCCCCCCCCAGCTCAAACAGTGCTCTACCACTTGCAAAATTTTCTCTCATAGCTCCACCAATGTTTAGTCTATGCGCTGACATCCTTCAATGCCTGGCACTGTCAATACCATTGTATTGACATTTTTCTTATGTTAGGCCTTCGAAGCCTGTCTGCGGTCACTCCTTCCACTAGGCCTCCACTGACCTGTCTACTGCTGCCCGTGTTCCCCTGGAACCAATTTTAAATTGTCTACAGCCCAATTTTTGTTATGTTAGGCCTTCGAAGCCTGTCTGCGGCCTGTTCTTTCCACTACTACTACACTGACCTGGCTACTGCCACCCGTGTTCCCCTGGAACCAATTTAAAATTGCCGACAGCAAGCCCAATTTATTATGTTAGGCCTTCGAAGCCTGTCTGCGGTCCCTCCTTCCACTAGGCCTCCACTGACCTGTCTACTGCTGTCCGTGTTCCCCTGGAACCAATTGTAAATTGCCTACATCCCAATTTTTGTTTTGTTAGGCCTTCGAAGCCTGTCTGCGGCCCGTTCTTTCCACTACTACTACACTGACCAGGCCACTGCTGCCCGTGTTCCCCTGGAACCAATTTTAAATTGCCTACAGCCAGCCCAATTTATTATGTTAGGCCTTCAAAGCCTGTCTGCGGTCCCTCCTTCCACTAGGCCTCCACTGACCTGTCTACTGCTGCCCGTGTACCCCTTGAACCAACATCAGAAAATATAAAAATAAGTATTTTGCTTTTAAAAAAGAAAATACTGGAGAGATATCAAATGCAGACATTTTAACATTAAAAACAAACACATACAACAAAAATCTGGTACAGTACTAAAAATGGCCACCAGCTACAATAACTTTCTCCTGCAAGTAGTTAACTGAAAGATTTTTTCAATTTAAAACACAGATATGGCATCCACCGAGTGTTGTCCTGTCGCGTCTTCTTTATATTATTGCCAAGAAGATGCAAAACAATGAAAATAATAAAATCATTATTTACCAAAAAAATAGAGTAAGTCAAAACCACATTGCAAATAAACATTCATTACAAATAAAGAAGCAGGGCGCGTCCGAGGGTGAGTATTTACCTAATAAGAATATAATCACCCTCGGACGCGCCCTGCTTCTTTCCGACAGCCTTCCTTCCTAAGAATCAGCCCTTCCGTGGTATAGAGAGAGGGTGTGTTACACTCCAAGGTGTTCCCCAGGTTGCCTTTCCTGAGCTTCGATCTTCATGCTCTCGTTTAGTAGTTGTCGGAAAGTAGGCTGCATTAGGCCTACAAATTGGGTATGGGGTGGAGAGAGATGGTGTGTTACACTCCAAGGTGTTCCCCAGGTTTCCTTGCCATTGCTTCGGTCTTCCGACTCTCGTTTAGTAGTTGTAGAAAACTACACTGCATTAGGCCTACAAAATGGGTATCGGGTGGAGAGAGATGGTGTGTTACACTCCAAGGTGTTCCCCAGGCTTCCTTGCCATTGCTTCGGTCTTCCGACTCTCGTTTAGTAGTTGTAGAAAACTACACTCCATTAGGCCTACAAAATGGGTATCGGGTGGAGAGAGATGGTGTGTTACACTCCAAGGTGTTCCCCAGGTTTCCTTGCCATTGCTTCGGTCTTCAGACTCTCGTTTAGTAGTTGTAGAAAACTACACTGCATTAGGCCTACAAAATGGGTATCGGGTGGAGAGAGATGGTGTGTTACACTCCAGGGTGTTCCCCAGGTTTCCTTGCCATTGCTTCGGTCTTCCGACTCTTGTTTAGTAGTTGTAGAAAACTACACTGCATTAGGCCTACAAAATGGGTATCGGGTGGAGAGAGATGGTGTGTTACACTCCAAGGTGTTCCCCAGGTTTCCTTGCCATTGCTTCGGTCTTCCGACTCTCGTTTAGTAGTTGTAGAAAACTACACTGCATTAGGCCTACAAAATGGGTATCGGGTGGAGAGAGATGGTGTGTTACACTCCAAGGTGTTCCCCAGGTTTCCTTGCCATTGCTTCGGTCTTCCGACTCTCGTTTAGTAGTTGTAGAAAACTACACTGCATTAGGCCTACAAAATGGGTATCGGCTGGAGAGAGATGGTGTGTTACACTCCAAGGTGTTCCCCAGGTTTCCTTGCCATTGCTTCGGTCTTCCGACTCTCGTTTAGTAGTTATAGAAAACTACACTGCATTAGGCCTACAAATTGGGTATCGGGTGGAGAGAGATGGTGTGTTACACTCCAAGGTGTTCCCCAGGTTTCCTTGCCATTGCTTCGGTCTTCCGACTCTCGTTTAGTAGTTGTAGAAAACTACACTGCATTAGGCCTACAAAATGGGTATCGGCTGGAGAGAGATGGTGTGTTACACTCCAAGGTGTTCCCCAGGTTTCCTTGCCATTGCTTCGGTCTTCCGACTCTCGTTTAGTAGTTGTAGAAAACTACACTGCATTAGGCCTACAAAATGGGTATCGGGTGGAGAGAGATGGTGTGTTACACTCCAAGGTGTTCCCCAGGTTTCCTTGCCATTGCTTCGGTCTTCCGACTCTCGTTTAGTAGTTGTAGAAAACTACACTGCATTAGGCCTACAAAATGGGCATCGGGTGGAGAGAGATGGTGTGTTCCACTCCAAGGTGTTCTCCAGGTTGCCTTTCCTGAGCTTCGATCTTAATGCTCTCGTTTAGTAGTTGTTGGAAACTACGCTGCATTAGGCCTCCAAATTGGCTATGGGGTGGAGAGAGATGGTGTGTTACACTCCAAGGTGTTCTCCATGTTTCCTCGCCATTGCTTCGATCTTCCGACTCTCGTTTAGTAGTTGTAGAAAACTACACTGCATTAGGCCTACAAAATGGGTATCGGGTGGAGAGAGATGGTGTGTTACACTCCAAGGTGTTCCCCAGGTTTCCTTGCCATTGCTTCGGTCTTCCGACTCTCGTTTAGTAGTTGTAGAAAACTACACTGCATTAGGCCTACAAAATGGGTATGGGGTGGAGAGAGATGGTGTGTTCCACTCCAAGGTGTTCTCCAGGTTGCCTTTCCTGAGCTTCTATCTTCAGGCTCTCGTTAAATTGTGGTTAAATGGAACAACTACATTTGGCGTACTAGTTGGTTTGGGGCCTACTAACAGTGTCTGCCGCTCCTTGCTGTTCTCCTGGTTTCCTGTCCTGAAATTCCGTTTTCAGGCGCTCGTTAAGTATTTGTTAATGTTAGACTGCATTTGGCCTACTAGTTGGGTTGGGGTCTACTATCGGTGTCTGCCACTCCTTGCTGTTCTCCTCCACAGAACAAAGCTGTGCCGCCTGTTTACTACGGTTGCCAATTTTGAACTGCATTTCGACTACTTACTGATTTGGGCCTACTCTCTGTGTCAGCCTCTCATTCCAGTTGTCCTCCACTGCAATGCCCCCTGGTTATTTCTGTGTTACCAATTTTGAACTGCATTTAGCCAACTTTATTCTTTGGGCCTATATCTGTGTTTCCTCCTCATCCTGCCCATTGCCCAGCCAGTGATAGATGAGTCTGCTGGTACATTGACCCATAACGCAACATTCCCCGTGCACGCTACACAACAACATTGTGACCCTGCTGAAAGTCAGGTTGCTCTTCCCGCATACCATACCACCTTACACGGGGACAAAGAGGAAGGTGCAGATGAAAGTGCAGGTTCCTTCATCAGGTGGGGGGAGGAATATTAGTTGGCGACGTCACTGGCACAGGGCCTCTCATAGTACGCAAAAGTGTTGCTGCCGGCGGGAGGCGCCCCCGCCGTGCAAACACACCGCTGTACTTTGAGGGGCCCTGTGCCAGTGCCAATGCCAACGAGTGCCCCCCCCCTGCTTGCTCAGGTTCACAGCACTTGCAAAGTTGAAATACTTACCTCTCCCTGCTCCACTGCCGTGACGTGGTCCAGATTTCCTGGGCCCACTAATTACTTGAACCAGCCCTACCCACCACAACTTTAGCCAAATGACCCCCAATTTCAAATGCCTTCCAATTATTATAAGGTAAATTACGCTTGACAAGCTTCATTAAGAAGAATGGATGCTTTTGACATTAAAATGGGCACTCTAGGTGTTTTCCTGGCCCCCACTCACTGCCGACTATGCTGCCCCATTGACTTGCATTGGGTTTCGTGTTTCGGTCGATCCCGACTTTACGTCATAATCGGCCGATTTCACTCGACCCGACTTTTGAGATAGTCGGGTTTCGCGAAACCCGGCTCGACTCTAAAAAGGTCAAGGTCGCTCAACTCTAGTGATGATAGTTATTCTTTTATTACCATAGTGACCATTTAAACCATGAAAACTTACTGTACGTGTTTTCTTTTCTTTTTTTTTCTGTTGATTGCAAATCATAAACATATTTCACAGCACGGTATAGGGATGTTTATCACATACATCAGTCCCTGGAGCCAATGGGGCTCACAATGTAATTTCACTATCTGCGACACTGCGTGCCAATTAGACTATCAATATATTTTTGGAGTGTGGGAAGAAATTGGAGTACTCAGTGTAAACCCATTAGAGCACATTGGTCTTTGCTGCGATTTCAACCCAGGATAGGCAAGTATTTTATTATATGTAGAAAAAAGCTAATAAAAAATTATTTAGGTTTGAACTGTCCGAATCGTCAAAAAAATTTAATTCAGACCGACCAATCGAGACTGCTTCCAAAATATGTTTATTATGTTCTGAGATCTCTCCAGACCCTAAAACCTAAAAAAATAGGTCGTGCAAGGGGTTACAAAATATTGCAATATTATACACACTGTGTCCTACATGCTGAACTGTCCTGGATGATCACATGAAGTGTGATGCTAGTTAATGCATGCTTAGCACCCCACATAACCGTGTGGGGCCTAGTCAGCACTGAAAGGCCTGAAGATGGAGGAAGACAAAAAATTCAAACACTAGGCCCTAAGTAAAGACCAAAGGTCCATTCAGGATGCTGTGATGCCAGAACAGGTGAGGGATGAGCCTAAGGGCAGATGCAGATGAGCACATTTGCTGTCCCAGTCCAATCAGGTAAAACATCGGATCCCACCTTGGACCAATGTTAGCCTATTGGGCCGAGCACATATCCGATTTTTTCTTGGATAGAGTCTGTTCGAGGAGAAAAATCACTGCATACATACATGAGTTTGATCCAACAGTCATATCACACTTGGCCATTCAAGTCAATGATTGCTTGGAAAACATCGGACTGCACTAGGATGGCACTAGGATGACGTGAGAGGAATACGATTTACGTACACTGACACAATGGAGAAGATGGAGAACTTTTTTTTTCCATCTTCTCATCTGAGAGAATTGACTAAGGGTACCGTCACACAGTGGCACTTTGATCGCTAGGACGGCACGATCCGTGACGTTCCAGCGATATCCTTACGATATCGCTGTGTCTGACATGCTACTGCGATCAGGGACCCCGCTGAGAATCGTACGTCGTAGCAGATCGTCTGAAACTTTATTTAGTCGCTGGATCTCCCACTGACATCGCTGAATCGGCATGTGTGATGCCGATTCAGCGATGTCTTCACTGGTAACCAGGGTAAACATCGGGTTACTAAGCGCAAGGCCGTGCTTAGTAACCTGATATTTACCCTGGTTACCAGTGTAAATGTAAAAAAAAAAAACACTACATACTTACATTCACGGTGTCTGGTCATGTCCCTCGCCTTCATCTTCCCGCACTGACTGGTGAGCGCCGGCCAGCCGTAAAGTACAGCGGTGACGTCACCGCTGTGCTTTCCGGCTGTCCGGCGCTCACTGTCAGTGCAGAGAAGCACAGCGCCGAGGGACGCGACAGGAATGTAAGTTTGTAGTGTTTGGGTTTTTTTACGTTTACGCTGGTAACCAGGGTAAACATCGGGTTACTAAACGCGGCCCTGCGCTTAGTAACCCGATGTTTACCCTGGTTACCAGGGGACTTTGGGATCGTTGGTCGCTGGAGAGCTGTCTGTGTGACAGCTCTCCAGCGACCACACAGCGACGCTGCAGCGATCGACATCGTTGTCGTATCGCTGCAGCGTCGTTTTAGTGTGACGGTACCCTAACACTATGATCACACTCTGATCAGAATCAGAGTGTTAATTGCATAATCGACCCGATTCTCTCGGATGAGAAAATCTATGTCTGTCTGCATCTGCCCTTAATTAAACATGATTTTTTTAATCTACTCCTTAGCTCTCAATAGAATCTAGCAAAATGGTGTTGAGCAGGTCATTATTTCTCTTGATTCGTGCAAATAAAATCACAAAAAAATTTAGATTTTGGCAAATACAATTTTTTTTGTGAAGTTCATGACAAATTTGATTTTCTTATGAATCGATTGGTTATGGATCATCTCAAATTATTTGTTTTCATCCCATCATTGTTAGTGATTCAGGAGTGGTAATGATAGTTCATTGTAAGGCAAATATACAGTGCAGATAATTCATTCTGAGCTAATGGTAGAGTTTACAGAAATCCTTGTAATGTTACTGTTAGTCACTTAGTTTACAGAACTCTGATGTTCTGCAATAATCTTGCCTTGCTAGATAGTAAATGTTCTGTTGCTTCTGGTAAAAACAATTACATATTTGCCCCATTCTCCACCTGTTTTAGTTTTCTTTTTTGGTCCATTTTCTAAATGTCCTCTTCTTATTAATGGAGCCCCACACCCCGGGATGAAGATAGCCAGATCTAGCTGCCACTTGAGGATCTCAGATGCTATCATTATCTGCGCACAGCTTGACTTCTCTCTAATCCTCTCTGGAACTTACAACAAGTTTAAATGTCCATGCATGATGTTATTAGCTGGCTTTAAGTAAGTACTTAAGAGCAAGATTTCACCACGAGACACATATATTCACCAATCACTTCATTTATAAAGTAATGATTGAACCAATATTCAGTTAAAGCTCTTCAGCTCGTTGTCATTGTGTATTCTCAAAATCAAAAATTCTATAAGCTTTTTTTAATTTATTCTTCTCCAGAAAAAAAAATCATACCTCTTCTTTTTTACTACATTTAGGCTATAGGCACATAGAGTTTTTCAAGGAATTTTTTGAGTAGAAACAAAGTGGAGACTAAGTGAAAACTCTCCAAATCCTTCTTAAAAATCTTAAAACCCCTCCAAAACTTTGAGCTTCCTCTTAAATTCTGTTCCTCTAATTCGGCAAAAAGACTCGATCTGCATAACCTCATATGTCCTCATGCCATCCTCATAAATAATAACATATGAAAGGTTTTTTTGGTAGGGGATGTTAAATAACATAAGATCTTAAATAGTGATGAGCGAACATGCTCTGACAAGGCGTTATCCGAGCATGCTTGGGTGGTAACTGAGTTACTCCGGCGTGCTCAAAAAATATGTTCGAGTCCCCGCGGCTGCATGTCTCGCGACACATACTCTCATCACTAATCCTAAAATGATAACATTTTTAATCTACTGTACTTACCATCAAAATTTTCCACCATTCGGTCACAGCCTATGTGTGACTGTCAGCTATATCCATTCATATGTGATAGTGTGTTTAAACACGTACATGAAAAAATGGTACTGATGTTCATGTTTTGCAGCAGTGTGTCATCCGTGTGTGCGTTATTACCATCGGTGTGGTCATCAGTGTTTTGCAGCAGTGTGTCATCCGTGTGTCTGTTGCTACCATCGGTGTGGTCATCAGTGTTTTGCAGCAGTGTGTCATCCTTGTGTCCGTTTTTTACCATCAGTGTGGTCATCAGTGTTTTGCAGCAGTGTGTCATCCTTGTGTCCGTTTTCACCCTCGGTGTGGTCATCAGTGTTTTGCAGCAGTGTGTCATCCTTGTGTCTGTTTTTACCCTCGGTGTGGTCATCAGTGTTTTGCAGCAGTGTGTCATCCTTGTGTCCGTTTTTACCCTCGGTGTGGTCATCAGTGTTTTGCAGCAGTATATCATCCTTGTGTCCGTTACTACCATCAGTGTGCTCATCAGTGTTTTGCAGCAGTATGTCATCCTTGTGTCTGATTTTACCATCGGTGTGGTCATCAGTGTTTCGCAGCAGTGTGTCATCTGTGTGTCCGTTACTACCATCGGTGTGGTCATCAGTGTTTCGCAGCAGTATGTCATCCGTGTGTCTGTTACTACCATCGGTGTGGTCATCAGTGTTTTGCAGCAGTATGTCATCCGTGTGTCCGTTACTACCATCAGTGTGCTCATCAGTGTTTTGCAGCAGTGTGTCATCTGTGTGTCTGTTACTACCATCGGTGTGGTCATCAGTGTTTCGCAGCAGTATATCATCCTTGTGTCCGTTACTACCATCAGTGTGCTCATCAGTATTTTGCAGCAGTGTGTCATCCTTGTGTCTGTTTTTACCATCGGTGTGGTCATCAGTGTTTTGCAGCAGTATGTCATCCTTGTGTCCGTTACTACCATCGGTGTGGTCATCAGTGTTTTGCAGCAGTGTGTCATCCGTGTGTCCGTTACTACCATCGGTGTGGTCATCAGTGTTTTGCAGCAGTGTGTCATCCTTGTGTCTGTTTTTACCATGGGTGCGGTTATCAGTGTTTTGCTGCAGTGTGTCATCCGAGTGTCCGTTTTTCCCATCGGTGGGGTCATCAGTGTTTTGCAGCAGTATGTCATCCATGTGTCCATTGCTACAATCGGTGTGGTCATCAGTGTTTTCCACAGTGTGTCATCCATGTGTCCATTGCTACCATTGGTGTGGTCATCAGTGTTTTCCACAGTGTGTCATCCATGTGTCCGTTGCTACGATCGGTGTGGTCATCAGTGTTTTCCACAGATGGATAAAGAAATAAATGACAAAGCTTCTCTTATACTTTGTGATGTTAAAACACGGATGGCATACGGTTGCACACTGATGTGTTTTCCATGGACCCGTAGACATGTAGTGGCCCTTTTCATCCATGCTGCTGGATAAAACGGACATGTCTCCATGTGTTTTGCCCCCACACATGGTCCAAGAGCAATATGAACATGTGAACAGAACAATAAGTTATAATGGGTACATGCTGTATCCATGAAAAACATGGATATCGCTTGTACATGCAACACAGAAGTCTGCATGAGGCCTTAGTATGGTGCCCACCAATCCGGCCATGCTGCAGTCACAGGTTGACGATCGCTATAGAACCACAGTTGATCATGAAAGAAAGCACAGATGTAGTGGCGAAACCCAAGCAGCCACAGCAAATGGATTGTATAGTACAAAGTTGTATTATTTTTTTAGCATCTTAATGATATCTTGATGCATTTGTTTTATCCCTGGGAAGAGTTTTATATTCTTTTTATTTCTTGCAGACAAATATCTGAAATGGAAGAAGACCTTAAAATGTTACCTGACTTGAAAGCAGACAACCAGCAGCTAATGGATGAGAATGAACTTTCCCAATAATACATACTTACTCATTAGTGATAAGCGAATATACTCGTTACTCGAGATTTCTCGAGCATGCTCGGGTGTACTCCTAGTGTTTTTTAGTGCTCGGAGATTTAGTTTTCATCGCCGCAGCTGAATGATTTTCATCTGTTAGCCAGCATAAGTACATGTGGGGGTTGCCTGGTTGCTAGGGAATCCCCACATGTAATCAAGCTGGCTAACAGATGTAAATCATTCAGCTGAGGTGATGAAAACTAATCTCTGAGCACTAAAAAATACTCGGAGGTCACCAGAGCGTGCTTGGGAAATCTCGAGTAACGAGTATATTCGCTCATCACTATAATTCATTCCATATGATATACTGACCATCTTCTTTGAAGTTTCCTCATTCAGTTATCTGTGAATTGTGTACATGTTTCATCAGTGATTTTCACACAAAGAGCACTATTAAAGTCTATGATGCTATTCACATGTCCGTGTTTGCTTGGGGTTGTTTTTTTGCAGTCTCTTTGTCCAAAATAATGTAGATGTGTCCTATTTTGAGCTGAGTCACAGACCAAAATTACTCATACAAATCTATGTGAAAATCCCAGTCAGCACACGGATGGTAGCAGTGGACAGTCTTTGTGCTGTCTGTATTTAACCAAGTGATGAACAAAAGAAGCACTGATGATAAAAACTGACTCATTGGTTAAATAATGATGACATTTTGATCCAGAAAAGCGATGAACAGAAGTCTGTGTTTTTACATACGATAAACATCATGTACGACTGATTAAGGCCTAACAGTAGCCTTTCCTGACAGCCCCCTTCTTCAAAAAATTTAATTTGAGACATATATTTTACTAAGTAAATCTAGTGCAGCGCCCCAGGGTCCTGGTCATTGCAGTAATGTCATTCTTCCACCAGGGGGAGTGATGTTACGTCTGATGGCAATAAAGGAGATCACTTTACCAGGTATCACAAACCACACAACACACTTCACACTCCAGTCCACCAGGAGGAGCTATGCGCCTATTTAGTAGGGCACTCTTCACAATTAGGTAAAACTGGTGGTCTGGATAGGAAGTTAGTGAGAAGCTGACTGAGGTTTGACCCAGGCAGAAGGCAGAAGCGAGCTGGGCTTCTCCCAGTTAGCTGCTATCTGAGCTCCACTCAGTTAGTGGTCCCTGACAGGGGTGGGATCCTGTCAGACGCCTAGACAGAAGACCACGGAGCTGCGTAGGCCCGACATGCGGCAGCATCCTAAGAAAGAGACATTGAAGAAAAATTATGTTGCAGAGAGTGAGAAACGAAGTCATAGCAAAAGGAGAAGAAACCAGAAGGAGTTCTGCCCTGTAAAAGGCTGCCTCCTTTCTGAGGTGCAGGATCTGGTAGCTGGAACACTGAGGGAGTCATCGTCTCCAAACCTTGATCCAGAGACCGGCAGGACAGCTAATTCCATATTAGTTGCCCGACCTTTACCCAGGAGGCACGGTGGCAACTGTGGAGGCTGAGGTATCATAGAGCTCCTGAAAAAAGCCTCAGGCCACCAGTCATACGGGTTGTTCCTATCCATCTGGGGGACAGAGAGAAAGTCATAACATCTAGAACACCACCAACAGTTGTGAGGACCTTATGAGAAGCTTAGCAGTAAGGCTAACAGATGTAGGGCAGTGAGAATCTGGAATTGCTTGCCTGAGGAGGTGGTGATGGCGAACTCAGTCGAGGGGTTCAAGAGAGGCCTGGATGTCTTCCTGGAGCAGAACAATATTGTATCATACAATTATTAGGTTCTGTAGAAGGACGTAGATCTGGGGATTTATTATGATGGAATATAGGCTGAACTGGATGGACAAATGTCTTTTTTCGGCCTTACTAACTATGTTACTATGTTACTACAACATCCAGGCGCTAGAGGAAGGCTACTGATTTCCACCTGGATAAGGGGACTCTGGATTTGCCTTCAGACCGGCCGGACTCTGCCTGCCCTGTGATCTGGTGCTCTGGACTGTGGATGCTGAAGCCTTCAGTAAAAAGGTAAAGAGACTGCACCCTTGTGTCCTCGTTCTTCATTGTGCCTCACACCATCCACCATCTACACTCTGGGAAGGCCTGGGGACACACTTCACCTGCGGGAAGGTGTACCATCAAGCTTACATCACATCACCCCAGCGGACCCCAAAGCAGCGTCGGTCACCCTGACCAAATACCACAGGTGGTGTCACGAATATTATCCCTTTAAAGACCTTTCCCCCAATTTACAATGGACCTCCCGAGGCCCACGGACCAAGTCAGCCACCGTGACATCCCCCTTGAGAACCGAAGGACCCGGTACCGAGTTCCCCTAGCCCTTGGGGTGCTCCACTAGTAGTTGCCAGAAAGCTCTGACTCTGCATATCTCTGCGAAAACAAATGAATGAGACCGGTTAACATTGTAGTTGTAAAGGACATAGGCTCATCTCTAAAGATTAGAGGAATCCACCAAAATGGATAGTGTCAGGCAACAGAAATCTCATGGATATTGCCAGCCATAGATGTACAAGTGTGAGCCAGATCTAAATACAGGGTGGTTAAAAAAGTATAGTCCAAAATTATAGCCTCTGTATTCATAACATGGAGAACACAAATGTACTAACATGAGCAGATTATCAACACACTAGAAATGTAGTGATCTCCATTGGCGATATGGAAGTCTATGCGGTAGCCCAGTTCTGCCTAGATGTGTGCCAGCATGTCCTCTGATGTGGACCCCATTGTTACAGAGATGCGTTGTCTCTGGCCTTTTAGATCCTGTGGCTGGGGGTCTTTGATGTAGCCCTACAGAAAGAATTTCTAGGGTGTTAGATATGGTGATCTTGGAGGACAGCAGAACATTGGTGAATCGATCTGAGACAATGTATCACTTAAAAGGCTTTATCTGAGGATATGCTGTATGCGCCTTGACAGAACCGGATCACCACCTAGGCCTCTGCTGTGGCACAGATGGATATCACGCTGAACATATGCAGTGTATAGGTAAAACTTGGTTAGATATGACTATTGCCGTGTTAATAGATTTGCATTATGTTTTCTCGGTTATGAATAATGTGGCTGTAATTTTCCCCTATTCTTCTTTGTACTAATATTAGTTCTGTACCATCTAGTGCATATCAATACACAGTAATTCAGGATTTGGATGCTCCAGTTTGCACATAGGTGAAATCTTCTGTGTCTTGCTTGCTGTCGTGGTTCTGGGGAGAACATGATGTCTGGGGGTGGCAGAGGGCCGCGGTGTTCCACAGATCAGCAGCACCTACTGGAAGGCGTTACACACAGAGCATCAGAACACTGAGCTTTGAAAGAACAGCTGCGTCTCCTAGGAAACACCAATCAGCGACCTCCGGAGCCGGCGACTCACAGGAGCAGGGAGCTGGACCATTCGGTGGCAGCACCAGCCTCCTATGGAGAGATTACTGACTGCACATCAGCATCTGATGCTACAGGGGGACCTGGGCTAGTTCTTCTCATTTACCCTGAATTATTCTATCCCCCGACTCCTCTGTAAGCAGAGCACCGGCCTTGTATGTAAAATCTCATTCACTGAATTATAAGAGCAGCAGACAACTGATCCATCACAACCACTGTAATATACAGAAGCAGGAGGATAAAGAGGTGATAGAGAAATAGATAGAAAATAGATAGATAGATAGATAGATAGATAGATAGATAGATAGATAGATAGATAGATAGATAGTACAGAATATAGATAAGTAGATATATAGATAATAGATAATAGTACAGAACATAGATAGATAGATAGATAGATAGATAGATAGATAGATAGTACAGAATATAGATAAGTAGATAGATAGATAATAGATAATAGTACAGAACATAGATAGATAGATAGATAGATAGATAGATAGATAGATAATAGATAGTACAGAATATAGATAGATAGACATATAGATAGATAGATAGATAGATAATAGATAATAGTACAGAACATAGATAGATAGATAGATAGATAGATGATAGATAGATAGATAGATAGATAGATAGATAGATAGATAATAGATAGTACAGAATATAGATAGATAGATAGATAGATAGTACAGAATATAGATAGATAGACATATAGATAGATAATAGATAATAGTACAGAACATAGATAGATAGAGATAGATAGATAGATAGATAGATAGATAGATAGATAATAGATAGTACAGAATATAGATAGATAGACATATAGATAGATAGATAATAGATAATAGTACGGAACATAGATAGATAGATAGATAGATAGATAGATAGATAGATAGATAGATAGATAGATAATAGATAGATAATAGATAGTACAGAATATAGATATATAGATAATAGATAGATAATAGATAGTACATAATATAGATAGATAGATTAATAGATAGATAATAGATAGTACAGAATATAGATAGATAGATATAAAGTACAGAATATAGATAGATAAATAGACAGATAATAGATGATAGATAGATAATAGATAGCTACTACAGAATATAGATAGATCTCCTTTCAAAGAAGAACTAAGGAACATATTGTACAATCACTAATACCTATTTTTTCCTTCTTTTTTCTCAAACTAATCTATTTAGTATCTATCTACCTATCTCACATCCATGTATCTATTGCTCTACTTATATCTTGTTAATCTTTTTTTCATTTCTTTCTCTTTCACTCTTTCTTTCTTTCCTTCTTTCACTCTCTCTTTCATTATTTCTATATCTATCGGTGATTGTGTACATGATATGTTTTTTGCTGCTACGCACATGGGAGAATCTATCTATTGGAGTTCTGCCTACATTTCTTGATCTATCTATCTGTCTACTAACACACAGTGCATTGGATTATCCATTTTTTCAAATGCACTTGAAATAATGTAATTTTCCCAAAATGAGTAATTTTTTTAAAATTAATATGGAGCTTTTTTTTTCTTTCAGACTGGCATGTTGTGCCATGTTAGATATGCCTATGGCAAGTGATTTGCTTGCACTGGTTAACAGACGTGAAGTAGCAGGCATCGCAGCTTACAGAGGGCAGGGTCACTTTGGGACATATTATAATGACATGCTTTGGTGTCTATCATGTGAAATCTGCCTTTTACTATTGGAGATGAAGCATAATACAGCATAAACGTGTAAAAAACCTATTCTTATTACATACACAATGTACTTGAAATCTGCTCCATGTTTTCTACATACAACATATTTTGTAGTCAGAAGCACACGATAAAGAAATATAAATGGATAAAGATTTATCTCTCTATATATGAGTGTATTCATGTACGAATTTAACACTTTAATGAGTGTAAAGTAAATGCACATATAAGAACATATACACATATAAGGCTACATGTATATATATATTTAAATAGTTTATTATTTCTGATTAATAAACCTCATGAGTGATATGGGATGACGTAATAGGTGATCTAATAGGATGAACAGAGTACCACACCATGTGGTGGTGCGGAGCTGTCACACACATGCACGGCGCTGCACCCCCTCCATTGTACCACGCACGGCATTGTAGGCCCGGCAATGATATTACTTCTAGTGTGGGAAAATATTATAATTGAGATCTGGGACGTTATTTGCAGGCTTGGAGATTTTCTTTACACTGGGCTGACATTTAGTACAGCCCCGGTGAGGAAGACAATGCACCCATTCATGGCTCTAGACGTAGATTTCAATCGACTTAAGCAGGCACAATGGAACTTGCTCATTCACTGGTTACACATATTGTGTTCTCATATTTTCTCTCAGCAAAAGTATAATGACTCGGTATTGTATGGCCGCAGAGACAAGAGCCAGGACAAGGGGGACTAGTTTTGTCTGACGGTGTGAGAAAGTCGTGGAGGGAGCTTTTCTTCCAGATGGTGTTACATTCAGCTGTCTTCTCAGCACTGGTCTGGCCTGGCAATCTGCTGCCCCCCGTACACAATGCCCGAGCCCTGCTCCCCACTAGTTAACATGCACACTCACGCCACAGGCAGCTCCAAATGCTTCACCAAGTGGAGCCGGTGCCTACAGACGTCTACTGCACCCTGTCTGCATAATAGCCAGCACCCAAATACCAGGCTCAAGCAATATCCTAACCTCACACTACATGGCCAATCACATGCTATAGCTGGCATCTCACAGAGAGCACAACAACCTTATGTGCAAGTATGTGTGTCCGGAACTAGGTTCATCTATCATCCATCATCTATATATCATCTCATCTATATTTCTATCTAGCTATTATCTATCTATTATCTATCATCTATCTATCTATTATCTATCATCTATTTATTTATCTATTTCCTATCTATCTATCTATCTATCTATCTAGATAGATAGATAGAAAAAAAAATGGAACAGCTCATACAATTAAATGGGTGCACAGGCCTCGAAGCAACTAATCCATATACTTGCCAAATATACAGGGACCAAAAAATGGAAGGCAGCACTCCAGGTTTTAGCAGAAAATATAAGTTGATTTTATTGGGCCCACATGGCGTGGTGCAACATTTCAGCTTCCAAAAGCCTTTCTCAAGCAGTGAGTCCCTATCTATGTATTATCTATCTTTCTATCTATCTTTCTATCTATCATCTATCTATCTACCTATTATCTATCTTCCATCTATCTATCTAGCTATCTATTATCTATCCATCATCTATCTATCTATCATCTATCTCTCTATTATCTATCTATCATCTATAATCTATCTATCTATCATCTATCTTTCTATCTATCTATCTATCTATCTATCTATCTATCTATCTATCTATCTATCTATCTATCTAATAGAAAAAGAAAACAAAAAGCAGCACCAAAAGAAAACAAAGGGTGCTAAAAAATCCTTCCAGGTATATACCAAACCTCATACTATAGTCCAAAAAATGAAGGCAGCACTCCAGTGGGAAAAAGAAAGTGATTTATTGGCACATGTGCGACGTTTCAGTCCAGGATGTGGACCTTTCTCAAGCCTTCATTTTTTGGACTATCTATCTATCTATCTATCTATCTATCTATCTATTATCTACAGTATCTATCTATTATCTGTCTATCTATCTAATCTATCTCTCTCTCTCTACCTCATTGTAAAAAAAGTACAATCCCTATTGGTGCACACCGGGGGTGATGGTTTCCTCCCTTATAGAAGTATCTGTGTGCATTGTGCCTCGAGTTTTCTATATTTAACTCATTGTAAAAAAAGCATATCCCCTTCACACTTTACACAGTATAAACAATTAATAAGGCTCCATTTATGCAAAAAATCAAAAAAACATATTGACAAGGAATTTAGATTGTGAGCCACAAATGAGACTGTGATGATTATGTCTGTAAAGGGTTGTGAAAACTAATTGCGATATATAAGCAAGAAACAATAATAAAGGATAAATTTACTCCTTCTGGACATATATGTGTTTGTCTATTTACAAACTATATATATATATACAGCTCTGGCAAAAATTAAGAGACCACCACATCAAAACCCTGTCATCGGCAGTCCAATCTCCAGACCTGAACCCCAGTGAAAACCTCTGGAATGTAATCAGGAGGATGATGGATAGTCACAAGCCATCAAACAAAGAAGAACTGGTGAAATTTTTGCGCCAGGAGCAGTGTGAAAGACTGGTGGAAAGCATGCCAAGAAGCACGAGAGCTGTGATTAAAAATCATGGTCATTCCACAAAATATTGATTTCTGAACTCTTCTTCACTTAAAACATTAGTATTGTTGTTTCTAAATAATTATGAACTTGTTGTTTTAATTTTGATCTTTTCTCCTTTTCTGAAAAAAAATACAAAATTAATTGCTTGGAAATTCGGAGACATGTTGTCAGAAGTTTATAGAATAAAAGAACAATTTACATTTTACTCAAAAATATACCTATAAAAAGAAAAATCAGACAAACTGAACATTTTGCAGTTGTTATTTTTTTGCCAGCACTGTATATATGCTGAATATAGTAATTTTTTTTCCATTGAATGTGAAGGCTGAACTTTCACATTCATTTTGTATAGAATCTGTACATTTATGCTTTATGATTATTATTATTTAAACTGCTTGATTATATAGGACCATTAAATTCCCAGCACTTTTTATACATCATCATCACAGTCCACTTTGTGGTTCATAATCTAAATAGTGCATGTGTGCAATATCTATCTATCTATCTATCTATCTATCTATCTATCTATCTATCTATCTATCTATCTATCTATCTATCATCTAATCTATCTATTATCTATCTATTATCTATCAGCTATCTGTCTATATCGATAGATAGATAGATAGATAGATAGATAGATAGATAGATAGATAGATAGATAGATAGATAGATAGATAGATAGATAGATAATAGATAGATAGATAGATAGATAGATAGATAATAGATAGATAGATAGATAGATAGATAGATAGATAGATAATAGATAGATAGATGATACAAGAAATAGAAAAATAGAGCAGCACATTCAGCATGGAAAGAATCTGGGTGCAAAAGAGCTTCCAAAGGCATATACCAAACCTTGCATGTAGTAGTTCAAAAAAGGAAGCAGCACACCACTGTTTGTGAATAAGGAGCTATTTTATTTAGCCCATGATGGCGACGTTCCGGTTCAGTGTAGTTAACCTTTTTCAAGCAAAAAGAAAAAGGTTCGCTACACGGAACCGAAACGTCGCCATCATGGGCTAAATAAAATAGCTCCTTATTCACAAACAGTGGTGTGCTGCTTCCTTTTTTGAACTACTACTAAATAGATGATAGATAGATAGATAGTAGATAGATTGATAGATAGATAATAGATAGATAGTAGATAGATAGTAGATAGATTGATAGATAGATGATAGATAATAAATAGATAGATAGATAGATAGATAGTAGATAGATTGATAGATAGTTGATAGATAATAAATAGATAGATAGATAGATAGATAGATAGATAGATAGATAGACAAATAAATGATAGATAGATAATAGATAGATGATAGATAGATTGATAGATAGATAATAGATAGATAGATAGATAATATATAGATAGATAGATAGATAGATAGATAGACAGATAATAGATAGATGATAGATAATAGATAGATAATAGATAGCTGATAGATAGATTGATTGATTGATAGATGATAGATAGATGATAGATAGATAGATAGATAGATAGATAGATAGATAGATAGATAGATAGATAGATATTACACACATGCACATATACACTATACACACTACACTATGCCGGTGGAGAAAGGTAACCTTGCCTCAATAAAGGATTATATGACAAGACATTGGCTAGTGCTAGAAAGCAAACTCTATGTGTTTTTATCTAATAAACCCTGTGATAGAGATACTCTCCAGCTCCTTCTGCTCAGCATCCGGGGACCATATGACAGTGGACAGTGCAGTCATTTGCCTCTGCTTTTAATAAACAATAGGCCTCCCAGCAAACATATTATTGTCTTAATTGAAGCAGCTTGAGAAAGAAAACCCGCACACTTTGTAATGTAAATGTTAATTGTGGCAGACAAAGGCTGTAGGTAATAGAACCCCTGCACTGGTAATAAATGATGTCCATGCCTCCACTTAGTGCTGAATGCTTGTTTGTGGAAACATTGTCTGAAAAGCAAATAAACACGGTTTTCTCCTTTCTCCAGAGCTGAGCTGAAAGGCCAACACATGTAAGAGCCACCAATGTGGGCATTAATGCAAATCAAGTGTCCTGCAGCAAGTCAGTAAAGCTGTCATGTAAAACAGAAGCCAGGAGCAGACCTGTCCCACAAGGGCCATTTACAGGCTAACTACTGCCTAATCCATACATCCCAGGATCCCAAGAAGCTACCAGACATAAACACCAAGGAGTTACGCCTGACAATTAATGAGGATGGCAAGAAGAGGATGAAGCAAACTGAAGCCCCATAAGCATCAACCCATTCCAAGAATTTACCTCCTGCCTAGGATGGCATAAACAATGAAAACATATTATATATGCATGCTAATATAAAAAAATTATACCTAAACTTCCTGCAAACCTGCTGACCATTAGAAATCTGAAGATGTGTAAGAATAACTCATGGGCCTCAGCTACAAGTGGATCATTTCCCTCTTTCTCTCGAACAATTATGAGTAAGGAGAAGGTCCAGTGGCCGACAGCTATGACATGTGCATGGCCGCCAGGGTTGCCAACTTGTTTTTATACATTTTCTGGACTTCTTATCACCAAATCATGGACAAACAATATTTTTTATGGACACATTGGAAAACAATAATAAATAATTGTAATTATAATTGGTACATGCCTACAGCCCAGAATTCTGATATCAGCTGCATTCACTGTCAACAGTAAAATGATGATAATTACAGTCAAAACAATCTGTATAAGTTTCTTCAGCGTCAAAAAAAATTAAGGACGCCTTCAACTTTTTACTGATAGGGCAAAAAAAGTGCCTTATTTTTACGGACAGTGTTGGCAACCAAAATGGTTACCTTTTAGAATATAGGCAAACTCAAGCATTTTGACCAATTTCCTCATCATTTATAATCAGCCAAAGACATGTATGACATGTAGCAAGCATACCCAATATGTCTGGCAAAATGCTTTGCACTGGTTACAAAAGAATACTATTTTCTATAATAATCAGCACATTACTATTATAAATCACAATTGGTCATATCCTGTTAGCAGAAATCACATCAACTATGGACTCATAGATTATAAGGAAAAAGTTACTCACAATTAAATACAAAGCTCTTGGCTTGATATGAATATGTTTACTTAAGAAGGAGGCCAAGGGGCCTAGATGGACAGATTCTGTATAGGTCTCCACTTAAAAAAAAAAAAAGAAAAAAGCAGGGATATCAACAGGCGCTGTCAGATACCTGAAGAAAGAGGTCATCTCGACCTTGAAACGCATGGTAAATTTTCATTGGAATAAATATTTTAGCGTTACCGTAGAAAGAACCTGAACTTGGGTTGATGTGGAGCGACAGCATCCATTGATAACCTTACTCTTTCTTGGTAGATTGGAGACCTCTACAAAATCTGTTTATGTCTGGAAAGGGTCTGCGATTTTGAGCAACAGTCAGGTTTATCCTATATGCCATACTATAGAGTTGTGTCTAGATTAAAACAACCATTGTAGATGAGCATAATCAGTTCTACCTTTAACTTATGGGGACATGAAGCAAGAGCACTATGGAGGGCTTACCATTTGTAGGGGCCAAGATATAACTGGAAGGAGGCTGGTAAGGAATGAGCCTTGAGTTTAAAATGCAAGAGGGGCTTCAACAAGACCATCTGTTCTAATACTTGGTTCTATGAGTTCTATGATATGGAAAGAAGAACCCTTACTATGACAACCAGTCTCCTCCATACATCTGTGACATGGTCTCCCGGTACTTACCTACACGCAACCTCCGATCCTCACAAGATCTCCTTCTCTACTCACCTCCACAACCGCACCCAAGACTTCTCCCATGCTTCACCCATACTCTGGAACTCTCTACCCCAACACATCAGATTCTTGCCTACCATAGTAGCCTTCAAAAAGAACCTGAAGACTCACCTCTTCCAACAAGCCTACAACCTGCAGTGATCCTCAACCTACTGAACAGCCACACAACCAGCTCTACCCTCTCCTAGTGTATCCTCACCCATCCCCTGCAGACTGTGAGCCCTCGCGGGCAGGGTCCTCTCTCATTCTGTACCTGCTAGTGCCTTGTTTTTTGCTCATGTTTATTGTACTTGTGCTATAAAAATGTATAATAATAATAATAGCATGCACACATATAAGGCACAGAACACTCACCATGACCTACGTACAACTGGATTTGACAACTCATTTGTCGCAGGATCATGTGATACAAACTCACACAAACACGAGATAAATGAGAATATCCATATAATACTAAAACCTTAGTCTGGCTGGTAACCGCTACACATCCTATAGGCTTATAAACAAATATACAAAAACTATATATTTTCCATCATGGTTAGAAACCAACATATAAAATCCAGGTAGGCCGATGATTATATCATGCATACAAGGAAAATTATCACATCACAAAATGTGGCCAATGAAACGTCCCACATCTAGTGACACAATTGCTCTTTTTTTAATAAATATCACTGAAAGAAGTGAGCAGGCCATTTCAATATTTCAGCGCCCTATTTCTGCAATCCTATTATACCAGCTATGTCCTTCAGAAATATCGCGCAAATGTAAAACAGGCCAGACGAGATTGCAATTTCATGTGACATTTTATGCAGCAGATGCGGTCATTGTTGGTGACAGTGCAAAAGAAGCAAGGAGCAAACAACACTTTTATGTCATAATTAGACCACGGAACAATAACAAAGACCCTATAGGATATGTGAGACCGCTGTGACATACATAATAATATAAGACTGGCATATCAGTACATACCTTCTACTATATAATTGTCTAAGGGTCACTTCCGTCTGTCCTTCTGTCTGTCTGTCACGGATATTCATTGGTCGCGGCCTCTGTCTGTCATGGAAATCCAAGTCGCTGATTGGTCGCGGCAAAACAGCCACGACCAATCAGCGACGAGCACAGTCCGGAAGAAAATGGCCACTCCTTACTCCCCGCAGTCAGTGCCCGGCGCCCGCATACTCCCCTCCAGTCACCGCTCACACAGGGTTAATGCCGGTGGTAACGGACCGCGTTATGCCGCGGGTAACGCACTACGTAACTGCTGCTATTAACCCTGTGTGTCCCCAACTTTTTACTATTGATGCTACCTATGCGGCATCAATAGTAAAAAAAATGTAATTTTAAAAATAATAAAAAAACAAAAAACCTGCTATTCTCACCCTCCGTAGTCCGCCGAGCCACACGCGCTGCTGCCATCTTCCGTTCCCGGCGATGCATTGAGAAATCATCCAGAAGACTTAGCGGTCTCTGGGTAATTTTGCAATGCATCCTGTGAACGGAAGATGGCGGCAGCTGTGCGCGTATCGCTGGAGCTTCGCTGGATCCCAGGGGTGAGTATATAACTATTTTTTATTTTAATTATTTTTTTAGCAGGGATATGGTGCGCACACTGCTGTATGGTACATGGGCTGTGTTAGATACCGCGTGGCTGCTATATACTACATAGGCAGTGCTATATACTATGTGGGCAGTGTTATATACTACGTGGGCAGTGTTATATACTACGTGGGCAGTGTTATATACTACGTGGCTGTGCTATATACTACATGGGCTATGTTCTATACTGCGTGCTATATACTACATGGCCACTGTTATATACTGTGTGGGCAGTGTTATATACTACGTGGGCAGTGTTATATACTACGTGGCTGTGCTATATACTACGTGGGCTATGTTCTATACTGCGTGCTATATACTACGTGGCCACTGTTATATACTGCGTGGGCTGTGTTATATACTATGTGGCTGCTATATACTGCATGGGCTGTGCTATATATTACGTGGCCAGTGTTATATACTGCGTGGCCTGTTTTATATACTACGTCGCCCGTGTTATATACTGCGTGGCTGCTATATACTGCGTGGGCTGTGTTATATATTACGTGGCTGTGTTATATACTGCGTGGCCACTGTTATATATTGCATGGCCTGTATTAACGCATCGGGTATTCTACAATATGTATGTATATAGCAGCCATATAGTATATAGCACAGGCCACGTAGTATTTGTCTGCTATATACTACATGGCTCCTATATACTACGTGGCCTCTGCTATATACTATGTGGCTGCTATGTACATACATAAATACATATTCTAGAATACCCGATGCGTTAGAATCGGGCCACCATCTAGTCATTAATAATTAGGCCTTTTAGACTGATATTCAACTTCACCAAAAATAGGTCTATAAAATGGGCCATTATTGTGCACTAGTGCTATAGTGCATATATGTACGCAGCATACCCAGAATAGAGGCAATGGTCTCCGCACATACAGTGTGCACTGCTGCTCCTCTCCTCCTATTCACACAGCAAGCAGGAAATCACACGTTACCCTGTTTAACCCTGTACAGTGTTAATGCCTTATTATTAAATGTCCATATGCTTCATTGTGCCACAGCATATGTGCTTACCAGGCTTCACTTAATACAAAGGCCCAAGTGTTACATCTTTAGGTCTGTTCCCTCGTCTTTGGGGATATGTGTTAAAATGAAATGTGAATATATTCCGCTAAATCCACCTCTTGCATCAATCCCAGTTTAAACAATGGGGTGGGTTTGTAGATGGGTGAAGAGGGCAGGTTTAGGATTACAGTAAGGCTGAATCGTATAAAAGAGACCCTGGCTGTTTTGTGCAGGGACAACGTATAAAATGTCGAGAAATGTGAGCGTCTGTTTAATGAAACACGATGCATTAGTATCATGATTGTAGCAGTGCTCAGGGCCTGCTTTACTGTAACACTTCCATACAATTCATGTTACCTATTTATGGAGGTTAAGGAACAATAATTACATTTACAGAACATGCCACTCTCAGTCTGTATAGCTATGCCTCATGTAATTCCAATGTAGCAGTGCTGAGAGTGTTAGTGTCATAAAGAGGTTTGTCACATGGCACAGCCCTTCAAAGACTTAAAGGGACTCTGTCACCTGAATTTGGCGGGACTGGTTTTGGGTCATATGGGCGGAGTTTTCAGGTGTTTGATTCACCCTTTCCTTACCCGCTGGCTGCATGCTGGCTGCAATATTGGATTGAAGTTCATTCTCTGTCCTCCATAGTACACGCCTGCGCAAAGCAATCTTGCCTTGTGCAGGCATGTACGATGGAGGACAGAGAATGAACTTCAATCCAATATTGCAGCCAGCATGCAGCCAGCGGGTAAGGAAAGGGTGAATCAAACACCTGAAAACTCCGCCCATATGACCCAAAACCAGTCCCGCCAAATTCAGGTGACAGGTTCCCTTTAAGAAACAGATAAAAGACTGTCATATTGACACATGTACACACAAATACACACATTCATACACACATACATACATTCTCAGTCGGACACACAAATACACACATTCATATCCGCACACATACATTCACACACAAATACACACATTCATATACACATACATACATTCACACACACATTCATACACACACACACATTCACACACAAATACACACATTCATATACACACATACATTCACACACACATTCATACACACACACACACATACACATTCATACACACATTCATATACACACACATACATTCACAGACACAAATACACACAATCATATACACATACACATACATTCACACACACATAAATACACACATTCATATACACACACATACACTCACACACACATAAATACACACATTCATATACACACACATACATTCACACACAAATACACACATTCATGTACACACATACATTCACACACAAATACACACATTCATGTACACACATACATTCACACACAAATACACACATTCATATACACACACATACATTCACACACACAAATACACGCATTCATATACAGGCACACATACATTCACACACACAAATACACGCATTCATACACACACATACATTCATGCACACAAATACACACATTCATATACACATACATTCACACACACAAATACACATTCATACACACACATACATGCACACACAAATACACACATTCATACACACACATACATTCACACACAAATACACACATTCATATACACATACATACACAAAAATACACACATTTATACACACACGTACATTCACACACAAATACACACATTCATACACACACAAACATTCGCACACACAAATACACACATTCATACACACACATACATTCACACACACAAATACACACATACATTCACACAAACAAATACACACATACATTCACACAAACAAATACACACATTCATATACACATACACATACATTCACACACACAAATACACACATTCATACACACACATACATTCGCACACACAAATACACACATTCATACACACATACATTCACACACACAAATACACACATTCATACACATACATACATTCACACACACAAATACACGCATTCATACACACACATACATTCATGCACACAAATACACACATTCATATACACATACATTCACACACACAAATACACATTCATACACACACATACATGCACACACAAATACACACATTCATACACACACATACATTCACACACAAATACACACATTCATATACACATACATACACAAAAATACACACATTTATACACACACGTACATTCACACACAAATACACACATTCATACACACACAAACATTCGCACACACAAATACACACATTCATGCACACACATACATTCACACACACAAATACACACATACATTCACACAAACAAATACACACATACATTCACACAAACAAATACACACATTCATATACACATACACATACATTCACACACACAAATACACACATTCATACACACACATACATTCGCACACACAAATACACACATTCATACACACATACATTCACACACACAAATACACACATTCATACACATACATACATTCACACACACAAATACAAACACTCATAGACACACACATACATTCACACACACAAATACACATTCATATACCCACATACATTCACACACAAATACACACATTCATACACACACATACATTCACACACACAAATACACACATTCATATACACATACATTCACACACACAAATACACACATTCATACACACACATACATTCACACCCACAAATACACACATACGTTCACACACACAAATACACACATTCATACACACATACATTCACACACACAAATACACACATTCATACACACACATACATTCGCACACACAAATAAACACATTCATACACACTCATACATTCGCACACACAAATACACACATTCATATACACACACATACATTCACACACACAAATACACACATACATACACACATATACATTCGCAAACACAAATACACACATTTATATACACACACATACATTCACACACACAAATACACACATTCATATAAACACACATACAGACACACACACAAATACACACATTCATACACACACATACATTCGCACACACAAATACACACATTCATACACACATACATTCGCACACACAAATACACACATTCATACACACATACATTCACACACACAAATACACACATTCATATACACACACACATACTTTCACACACACAAATACACACATTCATATACACACACATACATTTGCACACACAAATACACACATTCATATACACACACATACATTTACACACACAAATGCACACATTCATATAAACACACACATACATTCGCACACACAAATATACACATTCATATACAAGACACATTCGCACACACAAATGCACACATTCATATACACAAACACATTTTCACACACAAATACACACATTCATATACACACACATACATTCCCACACATAAATGCACACATTCATATACACACACATACATTCACACACACAAATACACACATTCATATACACACACATACATTCACACACATAAATACACACATTCATATACACACATACATTCACACAGATAAATACACACATTCATATACACACACATACATTCACACACAAATACACACATTCATATAACACACATACAATCACACACGCAGATGCACACATTCATACACACAAATAAGCACAAATACATTCACACACATACACATACATTCACACACACACACAAATACACACATTCATCTACACACATACATTCACACACACAAATACACACATATTCACACATATTCACACACATACAAGTATACATACACGCTGACTCATTCTCACACACATACATAGTTATACACACTCAGTCTTGAGCACACACATACACAAAAAAAATCACATATACAGAAAGACATACACACAAAAAAACACATAGGTGCACATACACTCACATGCACATGCATACAAACACAAACTCCCATTCAAACATACATATGCATGCACACATTCAAACAAAGAGACACAAAGACACACGCATATACATATACACACTCACACACAATCCTACAAACACAAACTCCCATAAACACACACACACACACACACACACACACACATACACATACACACGATCACACACACATTAATAACCTTATCAATAGGTTGGTTTATGTGAATGAGATAAAATGATAATTGCGTTATCAGAATAGAATGACCCACTTAATTAAAGACTTATCCTAAGATCACTCACAAGATCACTCACATAAGAAAAGTACTGTATATCTTCTATTTTACACCAGTGAGTAAAGCCCGAGTTCACATTACAATTTCCACAATGTATGTATAACAGAAATACACCACACAGTCACCGGCATCATGTGCACTCATTATAACTACTGCAATCTGTAAACAGCCAAATAAAAAAAATCTATCTATTTTGCTAAATAAATAGGTCTTCTATGAAAATCCACAGTGAGCAGTTGCAATATTGCACACATTTACACAAAAGAGGCTGTAAGAAATGTCCCATTGTATGAGCTTTTGTTTGATTCTGAGTAGGCCCAAAGCCTGGAGTCTGCATATGAATCAAAACATAAGGAGAGGTTATATCTCCATATATACTGGGGAAAAATACCAGCGCTTGTATAAAATGGATTTAATGTCGTTTTCTCTTTAACCACAAAATGGATTAGGCGTGGAAAAGATCGAGATGCTAAACGCAACAACCACATAGACCAGCATGTGTAACAGACAATCAGAACATTACCAAATGAGAGCGCCTACTCATAAGGCAGCCAGAAACAAGGTTCTTAATCATCTGACATAAATATCAGTCATCATTACTTGTAATCAAGACATCTATGATACTCAAAGGATCAGTCCAAAGCCCTTCCATTTTTTTCAAGGATCCATTTTTCGATTCTGATTTGATAGTTGACTATTATTATCTATTATAAAATGAATTTATTGGGGTTCAAAATTTTTCACAATTTATCATTTATAGATCGCACATCCTCAGACCTTTTTTATATTATTATTACCAATAGTCGTTTCTTATATAAAATGTATTGTTAGATGATTCACATTGGACTGTATGTCTACATCAGTTACAATTTTGGTATCTATAACTCGCCTAGTCAATGGGGGGACATCCAGCTATCCCAGGAATACCCTGATCAGTTGTCCTGTATCACACACACAAGGCACACACTCATTCATTTCTGAGGCTCACAATATCTACATGATATCGCTCTAACAATGCCCATGATGCCAAGGCCCATAATGATTAAGCAGCCGCTACTAAGCCTATACATTCAATCAGAATCCACTAAAAATATACAGGCCATGTCTTAGATTGTTTGTGTTCATTATGTGTTGTGTATACATATATATATATATATATTTATATATTTACTTTTTTGGTATTATTATTACTATTATATTTTCTTTCTAAGATTGCCAAGGGTAATTTACTGCCAAGGCCAAGAATTTACAAAGACGTGCACATCAATCAGAACAACCTACTATTTTGCCTATAGCGTGTTGGGTAATTTAGTAACAGTATTGTGTATATATATAGATATAGATATATAAATTCATTTTTATCTCTGTAGTTTTAAAATCACTCCAGCTCATCACACATGCACAATCTCTGTAAAGATCATTAAGGATGAATCGTTGAATCGTAGAAATGAAGAAATTACTATTAGAACTTTTGTACACTATCTTAAGAAGGCACGATGGTAACAATGGTCGCTTTAAATCTGACAATCAGATTAATATCAGATCAAGTTTAATGAAATCAAATTCCACAAGGCCAGATATCATGTAATAGGAATAAATCTAGTAAGCATCTATTTTATGGCACCTCATGATGTCCACATTATTGTTTCTATCCACGTAATGCTTTTAAACTTTTATCAAAGACAATGCAATGAAAATAGAAATGTGCAGTAAGATAACAAGAATGGGAGCTGGGATGAGATGTTTGCCTCCATCCTGCATCTGACTACATCACAATATGCTGCATGGTTCCCCAGAGCTGTTAGAGCTGGGGCCTCATTATTCTTTAGGGTGCAGGACACATTATTCGTTTTTTCTTCTTCTTTTTTCATTTTTTGAATAACATAAAGAGACATTACCTAATGAACTCTTTTGCTTCAAATGATAATGGGATTTTGGTTCTTTGATCAATCCAAAGGCAGCATTTGTTCCCCTTTTGGCCTCATTTTGCTACCCAAAGACTTTAATAAATAGACCCCATGTTGTCATAATTGTGTGTCTTCTAGTTTGGTTTCCCAGCACTTGAATATGCGGGCTACATGCAGGATAATTTATTATGACAACATGCTATAATATGCATTGCATGTGTGAGTCTATAAGTCTATACACCGAGATGTTAGTGATTAGAGCTACATATATATTTCCTAACAGCTCTGTGTAATATACTGTATATATATATATATATATAATAGCTGGGTGTAGGCTTTGAGGCCTATACCTTGTAAATTGTATATACATGTCACACAGATAAAAAAAAGATCCATGACCTAAAAAATCTGCTAGTAAAACACCCACATGCATCATTTCATTAATTGTTCAACAGAATTGTAAGTAAGGCAGACTCATCATTTATTGAATACAACTTTCTACAATCCTGGTGAAATCTAAAACTTTCCAGCCCAACACAATAGGCCATTACATCATAAATATACACCAGGAAATAAGGCAGGGCTACGATTATATTATTATTATTATTATTATTTTTTTTTTTTTTTTTTTTTTTTTTTGGTGTCATTTATTTTATTTAAGTTCTTTGGATAAAATAAGTCTTACATCTTCCCTTTCTTGTGACTTTACGTAAGCAGTATATGATATATGTGTTATCTATTTTATTATTATTATTATTATTATATTAGTGTCATTTACGTTATCAGAATACGTTAGATAAAATAAATCTTACATCTTCATGTTCTTGTGACTTTACGTTTGTAGTGTATGATATATGTGTTATCTGTTTTACTATTATTATTCCTATATTAGTGTCATTTACTTTATCGAGGTTCTTTGGATAAAATAAGTCTTACGTCTTCCTTCTCTTGTGACTTTATGTTAGTATTATATGATATAGGTGTTATCTATTTTATTTTTTGTATTATTATTATTCCTATATTGGTGTCATTTACGTTGAGGTACTTTGGATAAAATAAGTCTTACGTCTTCCTTTTCTTGTGACTTTATGTTAGTATTATATGATATATGTGTTATCTATTTTATTTTTTGTATTATTATTATTCCTATATTGGTGTCATTTACGTTGAGGTACTTTGGATAAGATAAGTCTTACGTCTTCCTTTTCTTGTGACTTTATGTTAGTATTATATGATATATGTGTTATCTATTTTATTTTTTGTATTATTATTATTCCTATATTGGTGTCATTTACTTTATCAGAGTACGTTGGATAAAATAAGTCTTACGTCTTCCTTCTCTTGTGACTTTACGTTATTAGTGTATGATATATGTGTTATCTATTTGATAATTGGCTGTAATTGCAGATACTGGTATTTTCCACGTTAGCAATGCCTTGTGACACTAACACAGCAGGTTTAGGATTCTTTGTATTCGTTCCTTGGTTTGGAACCATCCATGTTCATGGACATTTACGATTACTAATATTTTCCTGTGCTGTTTTTTTTTGCTATTATAGATGCATAATCTCAGCTTCTTGATGGTTATTAGGCAAACAAAAAGCAGACAGTGTGCTGCTGCTAAACAGTTGGTGCTCTCATTGGGGAGCCTGCAGATGGCTGTGGGTGGGAAATGCCTGCACTTTCTTAAGCTTTAAGATGAGTGTGGTGTTGGAGCACTTGCTGTGTGTCACCTCCCCACCCCCCTCCTGCAAGGCTGTCTGTCACAGGCTGCCGGGGCATGGCATTGCCACTTGCCCCCCGAGCGTGGGAATAGGAGCGTCCAGCCGTTCACATCTCTCCAGCATTCCGTTTAACCGAATCAATTAGGCAGGGCAGACCTCCCCCATTTTTTTTCTATCTCCTCCCCCTTTCCATTTTTTGTCATTTGTGTCTATGTCCTAATTATTTTAGTTTTGGATGCCAGAGCTGTTTCCTGGATAGATCTGTCCAGGCTTACACAACAACAAGGGCGAAGAAGAGCAGCCAAGGAGCACACGTGGCTTCTTTTTTGGCTTAAACGTCACTTTCATTTCCAATGCTGGAAGCAAAGTAAGACGGGGCATGGAAGTAAAGTAAGACGGGACAATTTTTTAACGCTGTGACAAGGGAGGAAAAAAAGAACCCTTCTTTTCACATCTTTACGCTCCAGTGAGTCCCTCAAGGAGACCCCCTCACAAGACACAGGCATGTGTCCTTTTATCTTCTATAGAATAAGGACATCTTCAGCCAGCATGTATATTTTCATACTCTTTATCTAGTTTATTTATTAGGAATATATTAGAACCAAACATGGAATTAGTGGAAAGAAACCCGAGAAAGGTCTGGTACAAAATGAAAATACAGAAAGTCAAGGGACAAGCTGGCTGCATATAAAAAAGAACACATCATTATGTAATATCTCCTAGAATAATATGGTTTCAGATAAAAAGCCACAACTTGCGCTGCCTATATATTTAATATATAGGGGTGTTTATAGGACCATGCAGTATAGCACTAAATAAAGAACTTGTGCATTAACCCCATGATATTAGGAGGCACAGAATTCATTTAATAACATATGAACCTACTCTATATAGAAGACATTGCAGCTTTTCCATAAAACCTCTCCATATTGTCTGCCAATAAAAAGGTCGCCGAGCAAAACAACAATGCATCAAAAGTTGCATATACATTACCATCCATTTCCATGAAGTCTTTTCTAATAAAACCAGGTCCTCGGCGTTAATAATTATGACACACAATACTCCAATCATGAGGTCTATATAAAATCTACACAGTTATAGGTCCTTTTCATATATGTACCTGGATCAGTCCTTTCCCATAAGTCCTTTTGGGGATTATAGGATCCTATGTAAATCGATGTTTTGGAAGGAGTTTTTACTTTCGGTTATCTAGCTTTATGAAAACCGATAAACTCATACAGCTAGATAACCAAAGATAACAACCACTTCTCGTTTACAGGTCCAGACTGGAAAACCACATTTCCTGGGCTCAACGCCTGGTACCAATGATCCTCTGGACAAACACATCGCTCATTGCCTGGAATCAGCTCCATAACCAACCATAGGGATCTGTTGCCATCAAAGTTTATACCCAACTTTCCTCCTGGTGAGTTATTCCTTTTGTGATGATCACCAAATATATGCAGCAGAGATGAGAAACCTCCAGCAGCAGCTCCCAAGGTGCAAGGAGCAGCCTCCATCCCTTTCCAGGCCTCTATTTGCATTGTAAATTGCTTCATACTCCCATAAAAGCCCTATGAAGATGTAAAGGCTTGTGCTCTGCGCAGCTCAGACCTCCACAGCAACAAAATCCCAATCCAGTCCAAAGTGACAAGATGATTCAATGGTCTGATCCTGATCCTCCCGTCTCATGCATGCCAGGGCTTTTCCTCTTCCCCAACTGGTGGCAGCTGGATGGCAAACATCTCATGTATGGTGTGTGTTTAGGGGGGCAGCTCCTTGCAGGATTCGCATGAAGAAGAACGAGATGCAGTGTTGCTGCCTTGCTGCTGCTGCTGCTGCCGCTGCTGCCACCGGTCTGAAAAAGGAGAAAAGGGCCATCATTGGAGGGAGGGGGTGGAGAGGGCTTTTCATTTGCCAAAAAATGTGGACCAGCCCGGCAAGGTTAAAGGTCCCGGACAGCAGGAGACCAAGGTAATGATGATGTCATGAAGCGGAGAGAAGAACGGAGAGCTCAAGTACGCGGCTATTGATATGCACGAGTGATCAGCACTCGCCTTCAGCACCACCATCGCATGGACAGCTCCCAGATCTTTCATACACAGCTATGTATTATACTCATAAACCTGCTGCCATCACCAGTGCGGGGCCCTCCACACCAAGAAGCCGGGCACAGCATCCCACAGCTACAGTCGTGGCCAAAAGTTTTGAGACTGACACAAATTTTGGATTTGACACACTTTGCCTCTTCAGCGCTTTTAGATCTTTTAGTCAGACGTTTCTCTGGTTAGTACAATTATCAGCATTTCCTATGTTTTTACACTTTTATTGACACATACATCAAGTTTATGCAAAGACTCAATATTTACAGTGTTGACCCTTATTTTTCAAGACTTTTGCCGTTTGCCATGACAGCTGGATATCAGATCCTGGGACAAATCCTGACTGATGGCCGCCCATTCTTGTCTAATCAGCGCTTGGCGTTTATCACAATTTCTGTGTAAAACCTGATGTACCGTATTTGTCAATAAAGTCTAAAACTTAAGAAATCCTGATAATTATTCTTCAGGAACCAGAAAAATGTCCAACTAAAAGATCTAAAAATACTGAAGCAGCAAATTTCGTGAAAAAAAAACCAAAAATTTATGTCAGTCTCAAAACTTTTGGTCAAAATCTATTGATATCTAAGGCCCCATCTCCAGCATCTCTCCTCTGTGCAGTGAGAATGGGAGGCTTGTTGTTTTTGCTTAAAGCAAGGCCTTGTTTGATTCAGACTGGGAATCATTGCTGTGAGCCGCAGTGAGTCAGTGGGTAATCACAACACCACCTTCCCATGGGTTTACACATAGCACTATGCTCTACCATGATTGACCAGGTGGGCAAAATTTAATTTCTGTACCAATGCCAAATCGAAAGAGAGAACCAGAATTAGAAAACATAGATGGGTGCCTAGAAATAAGAGGATAGCTATGGCAGTAACTATAAATGTTCCATTATGGAAGCTCCTATAGTATAATAATTCACAAATCCAATATATTAGTACAGTCAATTCAATGGAACATGGTCTCACAGCAGCTATGTAGACCAAATATCTATCTATCTATCTATCTATCTATCTATCTATCTATCTATCTATCTATCTATCTATCTATCTATCTATCTATCTATCTATCTACCGCTATCTATCTATTATCTATCTATCTATCTATCTATCTATCTATCTATCTATCTATCTATCTATCTACCGCTATCTATCTATTATCTATCTA
>NC_091282.1:146442793-146455293 GCF_032444005.1 Ranitomeya imitator
GCGCCAGCGATTCACCCCTAAGCGTGCGTTCACACTCATAGGTGCGACGCCATCAACTTCTGCATATTTCCACACTGCCTCCCTGTATAACACAATGCAGAGGGATGTGAGAGCATCAAAGGGCAACGCACCGTGCAGCCAGTTGGCGTCGGACTTTGTACACTTGTGATTACATTAATATGCATCGATCACTGCCCAGCGCAGGTCATGTGTGCGCCCCCAGGTCTTCCACCTATGGGTCCTTAAACAAAATCCGCTTTTCATATTTCAAATCAAATATATAAAATGGAATATAAGTGATAAGGTATCAAACGTATAAAATATATACTCTAGGCATTGTTGTGGCACCGGCAAGGCTTAATACACGTAAATAGTGTAGAATTTTGCCATACGGATACAGTAGAGCTGGATTTGTCCTTGGTGCATTAGGATCTCTCTCTACTGAAAATAATATGGAGAATTAGCAAAATTAGCGGCCAGAACTAATTTACTGCCATCATTATTTCTCTATTTTTTTAGCAGCTCACACCTGAAAGCGCGCACACGGGACGGGCACACACCGTGCAACCTTCATTGTGCTGATACCATTAGTAGGCACCTATTCATAGATATTCTATTACTGAAATATCCCTCGGTGTGTAGAACGCAGATCACCATAACCTTACTGCCAGAGTCCTGCAATTAGCACTCAAAGCTTCTATGGAGCAACTTTGATTATTTCCAAAAAAAATAAAGGAACATTAACCCTTTAATATAGAGGAGGTAGGGCTGACATTGTCTACAAAGGGAGAGAACTGAAAAAACCTGATCTATGCAGGAAGATAGGGAGATAGGTACATACATAACAATAGGAAGATGATAGATCGATAGATAGATAGATAGATAGATAGATAGATAGATAGATAGATAGATAGATAGATAACAGATATGGCATAGATAATAAAAAGATAGAAAGATAGATGATATATACGAGATAGAAAGATGGATAGATAGATAGATAGATAGATAGATAGATAGATAGATAGATAGATAGATAGATAGATAGATAGATAGATAGATAGATAGGTAGATAGATAGATAGATATTCAGGAAAGAGGCAACACTCCAGCCTTGAAGCCTGAGAAGGGATCATTGTAGCCGAAACGTCACCACGCCACCAGGGCTGTTGAAGTCCCTTTTGCATTTTTGAAAATACTGGAGTGCTGCCTCTCTTTTCTGAATTTATATCTTTTTGCAAGGGGGAGACTCCTTGCTTGAGAGGCCCTGCACCCATAGTACTTTTATATGTGTGCTGTTCCAATTTTTTGCTCTAGATAGATGATAGACAGATAGATTAGATAGATAGATAATAGATAGATAATAGATATGAAATAGATATTAAAAATATTGAAAGATATATGATAGATAAATCCTGTAGATAGATAGATAGATATATGATAGATAGATAGATAGATAGATAGATAGATAGATAGATAGATAGATAGATAGATAGATAGATAATTGCAAAAAGTGAGAGCAGCACAGAAAAACAAATTCAGAGTGCAAAGCCCCTCAGGTATGTACCAAACCTTATAATAAAAGTCCAAAAATTGAGAGGCAGCACACCATTGCAAATAAGTTTCAAAAAGTGTTCAGGTTTTAATAGCCCATCATGGCGACGTTTCAGCTCATGGAGAGCCTTTCTCAAGCTTTCAAGGGCTTGAGAAAGGCTCTCCATGAGCTGAAACGTCGCCATGATGGACTATTAAAACCTGAACACTTTTTGAAACTTATTTGCAATGGTGTGCTGCCTCTGACTTTTTGGACTTTTAGATAGATAGATGATAGACAGATATGAGATAGATAGATAGATAGATAGATAGATAGATAGATAGATAGATAGATAATAGACAGATATGAGATAGATAGATAATAGACAGATATGAGATAGATAGAAAGATAGATAGATAGATAGATAGATAGATAGATAGATAGATAGATAGATATGGATAGATATATAGATGATATATAAATAGATAGATAGATAGATAGATAGATAGATAGATAGATAGATAGATAGATAGATAGATAATCATGTATGTATCTAAATGTATCCGGTGGGTTAAAAAGCAATGACTATATAATGTAGAGGAGATTTTGGTGAAGCTTCTGCCAGTAATTTCACTGTGGAATATTACAGGTGGCCTCTCCCTTGCCTAAAATGGCTGCTTACAGAGAACAATAGACTGTATTAAGGTGCCCAGAAATGAAGATAAGACTTGCCATAGGTTGAGTCCATTAGGCAGGGCAATGGATGCCATTTGTTACTAAGAATAAGTACAATCTTTGTTTTGCTCAGTAGTAAATCCCCTGGCTTTGGGTTACGCGGGATCATATGACGGTAGCGTGCACTGCACATACATGACACACGTGTGTATCGGAGCGTGCTTCCCGGGCTAGGCAGTGGTTGCTCCATCACGCTCGGTGCTCCAGTGCCTGCCTCCCACCCTCCCTCCCTGTGTAGCAAGGCTCAGCCTCCTCTCCTCCAGCCTCCACTCTCTGCTCCTCCAGGAGGTCACATCCACTGACGTCACCGCCCAGGCTACATTTACATACATCAAGGAAATCAGGGCATTAAAAACAATATATGCTAATGGTGCTGAGCTCTGGAGCCGGCTGCCAACCTGCTCATTACGACAATGTACAGCATTTATTTATCTATCTATATACAAGAAACAAAGCAAGAGGCAAGAAAAGCCCAAGATGAAGCCCAGTGCCTGCCTGTGTGTGTGGCTGTCCATGGTGCTGAATAATAACTTCGCCATCCTCCTCCTCCTCCTCCTGCTGCTGCCAGGCTCTATTATGTATAAATACTGATGCATATGTAAAGGTAGATTTGCATTTTATTCATTTCTTATTTTTATATATTAAAAGACACAATCTGAGCTCCTCAGTCTGTGACATGACCTAATCTGCATCTTTCTGTGTCCGTAGCTTTGTAATAGAATTTTTCATTATTAATGTATCAACACTTTAATCTTAACTATGGTGTAAGCTATAAGCATAGGAGGCTGTATGGCTGTCCTGACGGACTACAGGGGATAGATATTGGGAGAATAATATCATTATATATGTGTATATTTTTTTGGAGATGTCCCACTTTTGCATATTTTTGAATATGAGCTACCTAACTGTTTATCTATCTGTATACAGTACATGGTGTACTAATTTTCAATCAAATAATACATTATTTCAATGAAAGAATTAAATACAATATGTTACCCTTGTGTTTAGAAGCTGAAATTATTTTATCATGCGTACAGCAAAAATACCAGTGCACGTCATAGCGAATAGCAGGCCTTAGAATATATATATATATATATATATATATATATATATATATATATATACATATATATATATATATATAATTTTTTTTTAAATTTATTTTGAGATATTCATACCTGAATTTGTAATCATTTTATATTTTTTCCACCTCCACATTTTCTCTACTATGGAAATCCATGATAAAACGGCATGATATTGAAATGAATTTAGACAAATGACCGTTGGCTTGGCTACATGTATGTAATGGGCTTTGGATATTTGATTGTATGGTTTTTACTAAGCTCTTGCACAGCAGATACGGTATGGAAAGGCTGTAGAATACATTGCGCATCGCCATTACTGTTAGTGTCGTACCTGTACACGTACGCTGGGTACAACGTCCCTCCCCAAACACCCTTATGCAAATGTAAATCCATATGTAGATACAGAGCCGGAGCTCAGATAGTCGGCAGGAGTGAGGGAAGGTGGCGATTCACCAACATTGCTGAAAGAACATATGGGGAGATTAGCAGAAAGCCCAGCCGATGTAATGTGCTATGGTAGCGAGGAAGTGTATTCTGCTCCTTACACACATTTGCACATGTAAATAAATGCATATGTATATTTGACGTGGAAGGATAAATAGACACATAGGCAGATGGAAAGGTGCCACGATAGATAGACAGACGGACCACGGGTGTAGCAAATGGCAGACTAGTAGTGCAAGCCTCGCTCAGTATAACACTGTAGTGCCCGGCAGCAGCACAGGAGGTATATGTAGAAGTATGAATGTTGTGTAAGTCAGGTGTATTGCTCTTGTGCGCCCAACTAACCTGAACCCCACATAAGACACACACAGATGGCACTGCTTACCGCGGAGGTCGATCGAGGCTGGCCTGACGAAGCTGGCACTCACTGCAGGGTATCCTGGGCATGTCTCTTTGGGCCTGTGCCCTATTTGCCTGGGCCACAGCTATGTCCCATTCTGCATGTAGTGCTAGCGGTGCCTGAACCCGCTCCCCCTCTCTCCTGTCTCCCCCTGCCCTCCCTCCCTCCCTTCCACTCCTCCTATCCATTGCCAGACAGTCAGGCAACTGCACAGTGCCTGCGAATCACAGCTCTGGTGACTGGCATTTGAATATGAGTTTCATCCCTCTAAACACCTGACTTCTAAACACCCGAAAACTGGCAGACATGGCTCTACTACTCATCAGCCCAATCGCCCAACCTGAAACTCCTAGACAGTGACCATATACTCACAATGTATAGTGCCAAGCGGCTGGCGTCCCATCAAAATCCAATATTTAGCATCGCCGGTGTGGGCACTGTATGTGTAATGAGGCTCAGTCTCTACACAATACACTCATTGCTAAACCCAACGTCCATCTATTATCTATCTATCTATCTATCTATCTATCTATCTATCTATCTATCTATTATCTATCATCTATCTATCTATTATCTATCATCTATCTATTATCTATCTATCTATCTATCATCTATCTATTACCTATCTATCATCTATCTATTATCTATTTATCTATCATCTATATGTTTTTTATCTTCCATCTATATATTATCTATCTATCTATTACCTATCCATCTTTATCTATTATCTATCATCTGTCTAAGTATTATCTATCTATAGATCTATTACCTATCTATCTATTATCTTTCTATTATCTATCTATTATCTATCATCTATCTATTATCTATTATCCATCCATTTATTTAAGTCGATACTATTTCTTACCAATACGTATGTTATATTTTGGCAAGTTTCGTGTGTATGCATTTCTTTTCCTAATCTATCTTTGTATATATGTGCTTCAATACATACCTATTTTTTTGAATAAAAATAATTAAAATATATTTATAAATTCAAAGCAAATGCAATTTAAGCACATAGAGATATTACACGTTATATTATTTTCTTCTGTGTTGTAAACTCCCTTGTTTAAGCCTGGATTCCATCATACAATTGTCACCAAAATTCTTCCCCTCGCCTTGGCCTGAAAATAGCCGGGCAAATAAAAATTAATAGTCCTGTACGTATTTATCTATGTATCTACATGATAATTCAGGGATATTCAGATTCGGGTGTGCTCTGCTCGCTCGGATTAATAGGAGCATTGCGAAAATTGGCGCTTCTATAATGCTTCTATAGGAATGGATCGCTGTATCGAGTATATGTATATGACGCTGCTCGGTCTCAGGGAATTTTAGAATGAGGCATCTGCGCCAATTAATGTGGAGGATGCCACATACTGCAGTATATTCACAAAGACTGAGATATCATTAATATTTATAGCGTTAATTGAAAGCAAATTTATCAATATCTTTTAAACTATTTACTAGCAAATATATATTTAGAATTGTATATATATTTATATAGGTCTATATAGATATAGAGATATATAGTTAGATATAAACAGATTTAGACATATACACAGAGACTATATATAAATTGATCTCTACTCTCTCTACATATGTATCTATCTATCTATGCACATATTTGCATTGGAACAAAGAGATGTAAAAAATAACCGTTGTTAGCCAAATCCTTTACAGAAAATGATTAATTGTAGCTTTTATTTCCTCCTATGATTTATGTTAATTATAATGAGTCATTATCACCACTCTTCCACAGAACAAAATTTGCAAATGAAAATTTTTTTTGTTGAATATATATATATATATATATATATATTCATATTCAAAAACAAAAAATGTGCAATTGCTTTCTGCATAATACCGATTCTTTAGCTTGTAGCGTTTATAGTCTTGAAGCAATAATTGCCTGAATGTGGGCTCAGCGGGTGGCTGGTGAATGGTTCGAATTTTGAAGCTCCTGGTACTGGTGCTTGGGGTATAACTGGGGGTGGGGGGGTTACTATTGGGGAGCGCTGCTGTGTCTTGGGTCTTTTTGGTCGTGGTAGAACAGCGACATCTGCTGTCCACATTTTAAAAGGTCTACAGTGAAGTTAGTGGCGGCAGGTAGATTCCTATTCCTGGTTTCTATCGGAGAAATGAGTATTTCATCAGTCTGCCCTAACTAGCACTGCTTACACTAATCACAGCCCATTAACAGTCATAAGTAGATGATTAGTCACCATGAAGAGAGTAGGGGCGTCCAGCCTCAGCGCTGCCGCACCGGGCACCAGAGGTAGATTGATGAGTGCTGCTCAGAGTGAGGATTCTCTAGACGCAATTTCACGGATCTTTGTAAAAGTGAGGAAGATAAACACATCAGAACACTGGATTGAATTAATCTCATAGACGCTAAATGCACAAAACTGGACTTCTGGCCGATCTACGACTGCGCCCTAACGCCATCCACTGGAAACAGACATCTGCATCGGGCGAGTCTCATGTCTGCGAGAACACACATGACATGTGTTTAGTCAAATTTATCGCAACTCTTTATTTTGTCTATTTCAGCAGAGTAAAAGCTTACAACTCGCACACATACAGTAATTCACCGCTATAGGCTGAGCACCTGCAGACTGGCACTGAGCGCCATGATTGGTATGTATCCTATGTATGCACTCATCTGGGAACAAAGCTCGTTGGGCTCCGGAAAGGAAAGCTGCTTATTTTTGTCATTTGTTCTCATTAGTCCCATTAACGTTATAGGGATATGTTAAAATATTAACTGTTTATGCGCCAGGTACCTGCTCAGTCTCCTCCTCTTTGCTGTCATGTCAGTAGGGTGAAGTCTACAGTATATTGGAGAGGCATACTCATAACTTCACTTCCATCTAGGCTTATGTCATTCTATCTATCTATCGATTATCTATCATCTATCTATTATCTATCTGTTATCTATCTATCTATCTATCATCTATCAATCAATCAATCTATCATCTATATATTATCTATCTATCTATTGATTATCTATCTGTTATCTATCTATCTATCATTTATCTATCTATCTATTATCTATCTATCAATCATCTATCTATTATCTATCTATCTATCAATCATCTATCTATTATCTATCTATCTATCTATCTATCAATCATCTATCTATTATCTATCTATCTATCTATCTATCTATCTATCTATCAATCATCTATCTATCTATCTATCTATCTATCTATCAATCATCTATCTATTATCTATCTATCTATCAATCAATCATCTATCTATTATCTATTTGTTATCTATCTATCTATCATCTATCAATCAATCAATGATCTATATATTATCTATCTATCTATCTATTGATTATCTATCTGTTATCTATCTATCTAACATTTATCTATCTATCTATTATCTATCTATCTATCTATCTATCTATCTATCTATCTATCTATCTATCTATCAATCATCTGTCTGTTATCTATCTATCTATCAATCTATCTATCATCTAACTAGCTATCTATCTTCCATCTATCATTCTCCTTTTCTCTTTGACTGTTTGTGAGTGTGAAAATTCTAAGAAATAAACATATAGTAACTAAACAAGACAACATTCGACATTTCTGGCTGATAGAATATTCATCCTGAGACAACAGTCGTGTAACGGCAAAAGTCGTCTTATGGAATATTTATAAATATGTGTCACTGCCTTTCAGATCTACATGTATATACATAAATGTGTTTAATAAATAATATAGTGATTCGATGTGTTTAATAGTCTGTGTACTACAAGATCCAGAATGCACAGTTGGAGAAGAGACTGCTGAGGTTTGCTGCACCGCATCTCATGGAGGGAGAGCCACAGGTTGTACAGGGGTCTGCCATTTCTGTGCATTAGAGTACAGACAATGAGAACACTGTACTTACCAACAATGAGGCCTGTAGGCTGGTATCTAATGCCAGGAGAGGTGGAGGAGGCCGGCTGATGGGTTCTTCCCAGATTCTCCCCCCAAAATAATCTTCTTAGTAATGTGTGTTTAATGAAGGGCAGCAGCCTCTCCAGTCCCGCATCCTATAGACCCCAGACGACAAAGCAGAGACACATTCCCCGTGCCATGTTTTGCATGGTGACAATAAGCAGCTTCCTGCCTTGGTTTGTGCAGCTACAATATACTTTCAGGTCCTCAGTTTGAGTTTAATGATTAAGGTACTGCAGTTCCACCTCCCACAGCACACAACACTCCAATCCTCTGTCCAATAGTTGTAACTCCACTACCTGTACTGGGGCCCACAACACAAAATCTCCTGTGTTACCATCACACAGCTCTGTTATACCCCATCGGATAAGACACCTGACACCACACTTTCACTCATTTTATTAAACATTCATGTCTTCTGCTCCTCTCTCTGAACCAATTATTAGTGTGCGTAACTTTTCATGTGCATTGGATGAAGAGCGCAGAGGAGAGGAACATGCACGGCTTCTGGAGGCTCCTCCCACTCACAACGTGTCACTCCCACTCTCCACTAACCTCTTCCCCTAAAGGCGCTAAAACCTGTAGATAGCGGAAAACCCATGCAACAATAAAATAATACCATAATAACTTCACACATATATCTTTACAGTGCAAGGAAAAATTATAATTGGTTGTCTAATTTATAATCTATCTATCTATCTATCTATCTATCTATCTATTTATTATCTATCATCTATCTATATCTACCTATTATCTATCTCTATCCATCTATCTATCCATTATCTATCTATTATTTATCATCTATCTATCTATCTATCTATCTATCTATCTATCTATCTATTATCTATCATCTATCTATCTATCTATCTATCTATCTATCTATCTATCTATTTATCTATCTATCCATTATCTATCTATCATCTATCTATCTATTATCTATTTATCATCTATCTATCTAGCTCCTATAGTATAATAATTCACAAATCCAATATATTAGTAGTCAATTCAATGAAACATGGTCTCACAGCAGCTATGTAGACCAAATATCTATCTATCTATCTATCTCTATCTATGATCTATCTGTCTATCATCTATCTAATTATTCTTCTATCTATCTATCTATCTATCTATCTATCTATCTATCTATCTATCTATCTATTTTTTGTTCCTTTTTCAATCGTTACCTTTATTAGTTGTACATAGATTTCACTTTCACTGCTGGGATTACATTGTTTGTAGCCTTCCTGGACACATGCGCATAAAGCCTACGGTAAATGGTTCCTTAATTAACTCCTGCAATTAAAGGCGGCACAGAAACCTGAGAACACACTGCAGAGAATACTGATTCCGCTCCCCCCCCCCCTGGCCCCTGTATAAATGCAGTGCCAATTATTACACTTCTCTCAGGTGTTCATATTTTAAATTGGTACCTGGTTACCCCACTGTATCTATATAATTTGTTACGAAAAAATTATTACTTGAATTTTTTGCTTTTTTTAAGTGTTCAAAATAACAAACGGGTAGTTTATGATCCACCACATTTTAATAAATGCTTTTATCAATAGTTTGTTCATCGTTGGATTCGGGAATTAAAATACAAAACAAAGACTCGTTATTGATTAGAATACTTTTTTTGTCGAATGGACCTGCTACATATTTTGCAAACAGACGGCATATGTGTGTTATAAGAGGAGAAAGAAAACGAAAAAGTAAAAGTAGATTAAGAACAAAAATAAAATAAAACACAAGCAAACCGGCATTTTTAATTGTTCTATATATTTATTACATTTTGCCAAATCTTTTCAGATTTGAATCAAATTAAACATTTTGTTCCTAAATCTCTCTTTTTTCAATTGTAAACAAAAAGAAGTGCAAAATAAAAATCAAAGAAAATAGATGTTTCTTGTTGAATGTCTAATTCAGATTCCTAATTCTCGCAAACGATTATTTAACGAAAAATATAGTATGAGGCAATAAAATGCTGAGAATTAACATCTATGTGAAGTATATTATGTAGATTGGTTACAAAACGTATAATTCCCTGTATTATAGGCTGGAATCAAATTGTTCATCTTTCATGTGTCCACTTCCACAATGTAATGTTCCATCCTACTGTTATCCAGGGAGGTGTAATCAAGAGGATTATGTTATATGACATTGCTAGCACTGGGCCAAGTTCTCACTATGTTAATTATGTAAATTGTTTATTCTACATACATAGAGATGGAGCAAAGATATCTATGTATCCATCCATTCATCTATTTATCTATCTATTGTCTATCTATCTACCTAATATCTATATATCTATTATCTTTTTATCTACCTAATATCTATGTATCTATCTATGTATCCATCTATTATCTATCTATCATCTATCTATCTATCGTCTATCTATCTACATAATATCTATCTATCTATCGTCTATCTATCTACATAATATCTATCTATCTATTATCTATCTATCTATCTATCTATCTATCTATCTATCTATCTATCTATCATCTATCTATCTATCTATCTATCTATCTATCTATCTATCTATCATCTATCTATCTATCTATCTATCTATCTATCTATCTATCTATCTATCTTCTACCTATTATATATCTATGTATCTATCTATCTATTATCTATCTATCTATCTATCTATCTATCTATCTATCTATCTATCTATCTATCTATCTATCTATCTATCTATCGTCTATCTATCTACCTAATATCTATCTGTTATCTATCTATCAATGTTTTTGTCTATCTATTTCAAATATATTGATTACATCTAAATAATCAGATTCCCAATGTTTCCAAGCATTTATCTATCATCTATCTATCTATCTATCTATCTATCTATCTATGTATTTATCTATCTATCATCTATTTGTAGATCTATCCATCCCATTAGTTTCTTCCTCTGCACAATGTTTCTTTTTTTTGTTCCTTTTTCAGTCGTTACCTTTATTAGTCCTACATAGATTTCACTTTCACTGCTGGGATTACATTGTTTGTAGCTCTCCTGGACACATGCGCATAAAGCCTACACTACACTACATGGATTCCTTAATTAACTCCTGCAATTAAAGGCGGCACAGAAACCTGAGAACACACTGCAGAGAATAATGATGTCCCGGCACAAATCCACTGCCGATTATTACACTTCGCCGAGTCTTTCATGTGCCCCAGGGACTTCTACCTGCTGCCTGCGAGTGTTCACACATCAAACTGGTACCTAGTTACCCACTACATCCATACAACATGTCGCATAAGAATTATTCATTGAATTTTTTATTTTATTTTCATATTCATTTTCTTAATCTTTTAACGGATAATTTATAATCGGGCAACAAATACTTTTATAAATAGTTTGCTCTCGGGCGTACTAGCCAATCGCAATTTAATAGGAAGGATTTAATCTTTTTTTTTTTTTTTTTTTTATTTGACCTATTACCGTACATATTTGGAAACAGACGGAATATATATTAAGTGGAGTAAAGAAAATGGTAGCAATTAGCAAAATCTAGATGATTTAAAAACAAAATAAGAAAATGACAAAACAAAACCTGGATCTTTTAATGCTCTGCTCATTGATTTAATTCTCACTAAATATTTTAAGGTTAAGGAATTTTAATTATACTAAACATTCTGTTCCCAAATTTCTAACTTCGAATTTCGAACAAAATTTGCCCAAATTAAAAATTGAAGCAAATAGTGAGTTGTCTCTTGTTAAATGTTGACTGTTGCCTAATTGTCACAAACGATTATTTAACAAAAATATGGTGTAAGGCAATAAAAAACATGAGCATTAACATCTATATAAAATATATTATATAGTTTATTGAAAAGGAAATATATGATTCCCTGTGTCATCGGCTGGAATAAAACTGCTCATGTTCCATGAATCCACTTCCACAATGTAACCACAATGTAGTGCTCCATCCTTCTAATATATCTATCATCTATCTATCTATCTATCTATCTATTTATCATCTATCTATCTATCTACCTATCTATTCATCTATCCATCTATTCGAACCTTGCCGTCGTCATGGGCTAATACATTTTTCTAATTTTCTATTTTGGGAGTGCTGCCCTCATTTTTATTATCTATCTATCTATCTATCTATCTATCTATCTATCTATCTATCTATCATCTATCTATCTATCTATCTATCTACCTATCTATTCATCCATCCATCTATTTGAACCTTGCCGTCGTCATGGGCTAATACATTTTTCTAATTTTCTATTTTGGGAGTGCTGCCCTCATTTTTATTATCTATCTATCTATCTATCTATCTATCTATCTATCTATCTATCTATCTATCTATCTATCTATCTATCTATCTATCTATCTAT